>NC_071506.1:145177036-145480066 GCF_027887155.1 Malaclemys terrapin pileata | reverse complement strand
AGAGTATTCTATGTTTTATCTAACTTCTCTGTGGTATGCCATGAAACATAACACTTTCTATTCTTGCGTAACTACTGGTAGGGTTGCCAACAGTCCTATATTACAAGGGACATCCCTTATTTTTTCAACTCTGTACAACAGAGTTGCTGAGTGCTGCAAAAAGCATCAAGAAATACCCTAGCAAATGAAGATGAGTACTGATTATTAATTAATTAATTAATAACAAATAATATATAATAAATAATAACAATAATAGTAATAGGAGGAGAGGAAGGGCAGGGGTGCTAAGAAAAAGAACGGTTACTTACCTTCTATAACTGTTGTTCTTCGAGGTGTGTTGTTCACGTCCATTACACATTAGGTGTACGCGCGCCGCGTGCACGGACGTCGGAAACTTTTTCCCTTAGCGGCTCCCGTCGGGCCGGCAGGGCCCCCTCCCTTCCGCCAGAGCGGCGCCCCGCTCTAGGGTATATATATCCCTGCCGACCCGACCCCTCCGGTTCCTTCTTGCCGGACACTCCGACAGAGGGGAAGGAGGGTGGGAAGTGTAATGGACGTGAACAACACATCTTGAAGAACAACAGTTACAGAAGGTAAGTAACCGTTCTTTCTTCTTCGAGTGATTGTTCACGTCCATTACACATTAGGTGATTCCCAAGCTTACCATTGGAGGTGGGTAGGAGTCAAGGTACAACTGACTGTAGCACACGACCACCGTGTCCTCTCTGGTCTGATGGTGGATCGCGTAGTGGGCTGTGAACGTATGTACGGACGACCAGGTGGCCGCTTTACAGATTTCCTGGATAGGGACCTGCGCCAAGAAGGCCGTCGAGGACGCCTGGGCCCTAGTCGAGTGGGCCCGGATCTCTGGGGCCGGTACATTGGCGAGCTCATAACATGTGCATATACAATGCACAATCCACGCCGATAAGTGCTGTGTCGAGATAGGCAGGCCTCTCATACGTTCCGCAATGGCAATAAACAGCTGAGGTGATCTACGGAACGACCTGGTCCGCTCCAGGTAAAACACCAATGCCATTCAAACATCGAGGGTATGTAGGCTGCGGTGATGAGGGTCCGTATGGGGTTTAGGGAAGAACACCGGTAGACAAATGTCCTGCCCCATGTGAAACTGCGATACCACTTTCGGGAGGAATTTGGGGTGCGGCCTCAGTTGCACCTTATCCTTATGAAAAACTGTATAAGGGGGTTCTGAAGTGAGGGCCCTCAATTTTGATACCCTCCTGGCCAATGTGATGGCCACGAGAAACGCCACCTTTCACGAGAGGTGCATGAGGGAGCAAGTGGCTAGGGGTTCAAAGAGGGGCCCCATGAGCTTAGTTAGGACTAGGTTCAGACTCCACGCAGGGACCGGTGGGCGCGAGTAGGGAAACACCCTCTCCAGCCCCTTGAGGAATCGGGCTACTGTGGGGTTGGAGAACACTGACACTCCCAACTCTCCCTGATGGAATGCCGAAATGGCAGCTAAATGCAGTTTAATCGAGGCGGGCGCAAGCCCCTGATGCTTGAGGTGCAGTAAGTAGTCCAGGATCAACGGAACTGAGGCCTGTAGAGGCTGTATGTGCTGAGGCTCGCACCAGTGGGAGAACCTTTTCCATTTGGCCAGGTAGGTCGCTCTTGTGGAGGGCTTCCTACTACTAAGGAGAATTTGTTGAACCTGGTGAGAGCACCTGTGTTCCGCATCGTTCAGCCAGAGAGATACCACGCTGTGAAATGTAGCGATGATAGGTTTGGGTGGAGCAGGCGACCCCTGTCCTGTGTGACTAGGTCGTGATGGAGGGGGAGGGTGATCGGGTCGGCTATGGACAATTCCAGCAGGGTCATGGACCAATGCTGGCGTGGCCAGGCCGGGGCGATGAGTATAATTGTCGTCCTGTCCCTGCGGGTCTTGAGGAGGACCTTGTGGATGAGCGGGAATGGAGGGAAGGCTCCCTCCCCACGGAATCGTGAAGGCATCTGCCAATGATCCCGGGCTGAGGTTCTGAAACGAGCAAAACTGAGGGCATTGACTGTTGTCCTTGGTGGCAAAAAGATCCACCCGGGGAAAGCCCCACCTCCGGAAGATTGAATGCAGGACGTCCCGCCTCAACGCCCATTTGTGTATTTGGTAAGATCGGCTGAGGCGGTCCGCTAACCCGTTTTGGATCCCCGGGAGATACGTTGCAATAAGATGGATCGCATGGGCTATACAGAAGTCCCATAATTGGAGTCCCATAATTGCCTCGCGACAGAGGGGAAAGGACTGGGACCTGCCCTGCTTGTTTATATAGAACATGGCGGTAGTGTTGTCTGTCAGGACTGCCACGCTGTGACCTTCTATGGTGGCGTGGAAGGTCTGACAGGCGAGGCGAACCGCTCTCAGCTCCTTTAGATTGATGTGAAGCAACCTGTCCTCCCTGGACCACAAGCCTTGGGTCCGCAGTTCCCCCAGGTGTGCCCCCCAACCCAGGTCCAATGCATCCGTTACTAACGTCAGAGTGGGCTGTGGGGCAGCGAAGGGAATCCCTTCGCAGACCTGCTGTTGATCGAGCCACCAGCGGAGCGAGCCCAACACCCGATCCGGGATCGTCACCACCAGATCCAAGGGGTCTCTGTTGGGGCGGTACATTTGGGTAAACCACAACTGCAAGGGCCGGAGCCTTAGGAGGGCATGTCTGACTACATGTGTGCAGGCTGCCATGTGTCCCAGGAGCTGCATGCAACACCTTGCCGTTGTTGTGGGGAACTTCTGGACTGTGCTTACGGCCCTCTGAATTGTCAGGAACCGCGACTCTGGGAGGCTTGCCCGCGCGGTCACCGAGTCCAGGACTGCACCTATGAAGTCCAGTCTCTGTGTGGGAGCTAACGTGGACTTGGGTACGTTGACCAGGAGGCTGAGCCTGCCGAACATCTGTAGAGCCAGCGTCACGTGAGAGCGGACCTCGGCCTCCAACCTGCCCGTGAGGAGCCAGTCGTCCAAGTACGGGAACACGCGCATCCTTCTTTTCCGAAGGAAGGCTGCTACCACGGACATGCATTTTGTGAATACTCGTGGTGCTGATGCCAGGCCAAAAGGCAGGACTGTAAATTGGAAATGGCGCTGGTTGACGGTGAAGCGCAGGAACCGCCTGTGGGCCGGATTGATGGCGATGTGAAAATAGGCATCTTTCATATCGAGGGCAGCGTACCAATCCCCCGGATCCATGGATGGGATAATAGTTCCAAGGGAGACCATACGGAAGCGCGTTCTGACCAGAAACTTGGTTAGGTCGCGCAGGTCCAAGATAGGACGGAGGCCCCCTTTTGCCTTGGGAATCAGGAAGTACCTGGAGTGGAATCCTTTTCCCCTTAGGTCTGGTGGGACCTCTTCCACTGCTCCTACTGTGAGAAGGGTCTGTACCTCCTGCATGAGAAGTTGCTCGTGAGAGGGGTCCCTGAAGAGGGAGGGGAAGGGGGATGGCAGGGAGGGGGCGAGGAAAACTGGAGGGTATAGCCCGCCTTCACTGTGCGCAGGACCCAGCGGTCCGATGTTATGCGCGACCATGCCCGTTAGAAATGGGATAGGCGGTCCTTGATCCGGTATGGAATGTGGTACGCTGTCCTCGAGCGTAACTTCAAAAGCCTGGTTTGTTCCCTGGCTGCGGCTTGCCCTGGCCGTGACCTTGGCTCTGGTTAGGCGTATTGTTACGTCTCCGCCTGTTATCCCTGCCACGACGGCGGTACAGTTCGTGCCGAGGGCGAGGGTGGTACTGCCTCTGTGGTGGTTGAGGCTTAAAGGGCTTGCGCTGTGTCACCGGGGTATGCATTCCTAATGACTTTAGGGTTGCTCGCGAGTCCTTAAGGCTATGTAGCCTGGCGTCCGTTTGGTCGGAGAACAAGCCCGTACCTTCAAACGGGAGGTCCTGCAGGGTGGTCTGCACCTCTGGTGGAAGGCCTGAAGCCTGTAACCATGCCGAACGCCTCATCACTACCCCTGACGCGATTGTTCTAGCCGCTGCGTCGGCTGAATCGAGGGAGGCCTGCAATGAGGTCTTGGCCACCGCCATCCCCTCGTCCACCAGGGCCGTGAACTCAGGATGTGCGTCCTGAGGTAGGGAGTCTTTGAACTTGGAGACTGATGCCCAAGAATTAAAATTGTGCCTATTTAGAATCGCCTGCTGATTAGCGATCCTCAGCTGGAGGCACCCAGACGAATAGACTTTCCTTCCGAATAAGTCCAATCGTTTTGCCTCCTTGCCCTTTGGCGCAGGGGCTTGCTGGCCATGACGCTCTCGCTCGTTGACCGCCAAGACCACCAGCGAACACGGAGACGGGTGTAAAAAGAGGAAGTCAAACCCTCTTGACGGGGCGAAGTATTTTCTCTCCATGCCTTTTGCAGTTGGTGCACTGGAGGCCGGCGTTTGCCACACCGTCTTATAGTTGGACTGGACTGTCCATATAATCGGGAGAGTGACTCTGGAGGGCCCTTCCAGGCTCAGGATGTCGACCATGGGGTCCTCCTGTTCTACAGTCTCCTCTGCTTGCAAGCCCAGATTGAGGGCTACCCGGCGAAGCAGGTCTTGGTGCGCCCAATGATCAATCGGGGGAGGGCCGGACACTGTCGTGCCCACTACTGCCTCGTCCGGCGAGGAGGAAGAGGTCGGGGCCTTTTGTCCATCCTCACCTTCCTGCAACCCTTCATCGCCTGGTTGTTCCTCTGGGGCCTGTCCCACGGTGTGGGACTGGGACGGTACCGTGCTCGGTGCCGAGTCCACTCCCTCCCGCTCCTGCAGTCTAGAGACCGTTGCCTCCTTGTGGGAGGGTGGGCGGTACCATGGAGAGCGGGATTGGTACCCTGATGGCCCGGATCTCGAGGTCCTGGATGGGGGCCCTTGCTGGTGGTAGGCCCAGGGTGTCCAGAACGGCCATTGGCTTGGTTGGCCCCATTGGGGATGGCCAGAGGCTTCGTAGTCCTTACTGGCCTGTGCCCTATGGCCATACCCGCCGTACCAGCCCGAGTCAGTCTCCGACACCACGGACGGTGATCTGGAAGGCCACGGCGGAGCCATACAATGGTGCCGGTCCGGGTATGGGGAGTAGCACCTCCGCGACCAGGACCTGGAGCAGCGTCTCGCCGACCTGGACCTGGATCGGTACCGGTGACCACGGGACCGGGAACGACTACGGGTGGTCGGTCTCGGGGAACGTACCGTCGACGCATCCCGGTGCCGACTCGAGTATGGCTGCTGAGTCGGTGCTGACCGCTTACTGAGGCCCGACTGTTGTGGCGCTTTCTGCGCGGAGGGCAACCGGGAGTCCACCAAGGCGGAGCTCGACGGGGACCGGTGCCTTGAATGGTGCCGAGATGGCAACCGTGATGGGCGCACCATCGCTGGCTTGCCTCTGTGTGGCAGTCTCGGCGGAGCATCCTCAGTTTGTGGAGGGCCCTCAACGGACAATGCAATGAGGTCCTTTGCTGCCTCAAATGTGTCCGGAGTGGAGGGCTGTTCCAAGAGCTCCTCCAGCCCTTCTTCCTCACTCGACGCGCCAATCCCGGGGCTCGACGGGCCTTTCGGCGCCGGAGCCACTACCGGGGCCTGTGCCGGGGTCGTGCCGGCCTTGGGCACGCTCGAGGTCTTCGCCGGCGCTACCCTCTTACGTGGGGAGCGCCCTCGGGCCTTGGGTTGGCCCTTCGATTTCGCCGGCGAAGACGACCGGTGCCGTACATGCCCCCGTTGGGTCGGTGCCGTGGGCTTCGAGTGACCCGCCGGCGCCGGTTCCCGCACCGATGCCGGGGCGCTCCGCACGGAGGCAGACGGTGCCGCCGAAGTGGAGGGCTGTAACGCCGTCTCCATGAGCAGCTGCATGAGGCGAAAGTCTCTTTCTTTCTTAGTTCTGGGCTTAAAGGCCTTGCAGATCTTGCAGCGCTCTTTCTGGTGAGCTTCCCCCAGGCATCGGAGACACGAGTCGTGGGGGTCGCTCAATGGCATAGGCTTACGGCACGCGGCACAAGCCTTGAAGCCTTGGGCGTGCGGCATGCCCCGCCGCCCAGGGCCGGTGCCGGGGTTGACCAAGCAACCATGGCAGGAACTTTAAGTACCTAATGAGCTGTTAACTACTAAGCTTAACACTAACTACTAAATAACTGATAACTGTTGTAGATACCACTAATGACTATGCTAAGGGACACTCTCAGACGAGAGACAGAGTTGTTCCAATGCCGCCACGGATGCTAAGAAGGAACTGGAGGGGTCGGGTCGGCAGGGATATATATACCCTAGAGCGGGGCGCCGCTCTGGCGGGAGGGAGGGGGCCCTGCCGGCCCGACGGGAGCTGCTAAGGGAAAAAGTTTCCGACGTCCGTGCACGCGGCGCGCGTACACCTAATGTGTAATGGACGTGAACAATCACTCGAAGAAGAACAGTCTCTTATTTTTGAAATACAATGTTGGCAACCCTACCTAATGGCCCAGTCAGATTTTTCTTATGGAATGTATTGAATAAACATTCCAATTTGTGACATAACTAATCCACTGGAGGTGTTGGTCCAAATCCTGCTCCTTTTACTCATGTGGGTAATCTCCAGTGACCTGAGTGGTGATTGGTTGTGTGAACACAGTTGCCACTGGCTGAGAGTAATGTGTAGAACTGGGTGGAAAAAATGTGCAGTATTGTGATGGGGGAGAAAATCCAAAAATTGAGGTATTGCATCAAAATGTTCATGTTTTTCCTCCAAAATGAAGGGAGGGAGAAAACCACAGTTATTTTTGCCATGGAAAAATATGCAAGTTTTGCCTAACATATTTTTTTGAAAAAAGTCAATTTGATCCAAGGTTTATTTCTGTCTTTTTCTTTTATGTATATATGTATTTATTTTTGTTAAGAAACACCATGTCTAAAAAGGTGAAATTTCACCCTTAACTAAATTCACCAGATTTTCAAATTTTGCATGTGGGAATTCATGAAGCAAAACCAGATAGTTTTGGATAGTCCTATTGTGAGACATACACAACAGGGTAGAGTTTCCTGTATTATGAGAGTCCTACGAGATCCTATAACACCAACTATGATCTACACATGAAGAGAATAGGTTAAAGAGTCTTTTAGCTATAGAAGAGCTAAGTATTCCATTTTGTGCTGCAAAGTCTATCTCATAAATTCAGGGGAAGTAAGAGTCAGTGAGAGATGACAGGATGTGGAATATTGCTGCCTTTCAACACTTTGCTTCAAAATCTGAGGACATCAATTTATTAACATATGAAACAAAAATATTTTCAATACCTACTCAGGTTAAATCAGGTAAAACTGAAAACTTTAAAGCTTAGTCTTTAACTAATGGTTAATTCTATTCAGCAGAATTAGGATAAAAAGTACCGTAAGCTTCATTTCAACAAACTACATCCTATACTGTGCACTCCTTTAATGTAAACTAATTAAAATTGTAAGTGATTTGTTTTCATTCTTCATTTGTGAGTGGCATTAGTGCTGATGTAAGAAAAGGACAGATTGATAGCAATGATTAAACCAATCATCATACTGTAAGTTTGCCAGAAAAGCTCCCACAAATGCCTTACAGTAACCAATACAACAGCTTCACCATTTCACTCTTTCATTGCTCTCAGGAAGAAACTGCCAAGTGTCAATCTATCTGGTAGCTTTTTGTTCTACAGGCAAAGGAGAACTAGGATTAGACTATCAAACTCATCTTCGCTTAAGACTTGAACAAGATATGAACCCACACCTGTAGAGATGAAATTATAGTCCACTTATCCACTGCAAAACATTTAGCCACAACAACTTTATGAAATCAAACTAATTGCATAATTAAGTTGAAAAAGGAAAAGCTCCTGTCCTGAACCTGTAGCTGTAGTGTTTTCTCATGTGCATTCTCCTGTGTAATGTTAATTTATCTTTTGTCATACATGTACATATAATAGCAGAAAAAATGAAGAGTTTTTCAAATCATTTCAGAACATTCACTATAGGTGTTCCCGGACACTTAATTACTATGAACAGGTTGTAGTGTGTTGGGAAAAAGTTATTACAGCTGGCATAGATCTGTTCTGTACACACACACACACACACACACCAAGATGGGGGGGAGCAGAGAGAGAGAGACCTATCTTGGAATACAAGTGTGAATTAAAATATTCTTGACAACAATGGTATTTCCTTAAGATGATAATTGTTAGAACAGTACTTTTGGTTCTGTAGGAAAAAGTCATTAATTTTTTTCTTCAGGTATATTTAGGATTAATCCAATTTTGCAGCACAAGCTTGAAAATGACATGTCTTGTAACAGCACTTCTTTCTTAATAATAAATAAATAAATTTCACCTGGCACTAAAACAAAGGAGGAAATAAAGTAGGAATCAGTCCTTGGTACATCAAGAGGCTATATTAAAGTCATGTTACCCTTTCACCACAGCTAAAACAGAATAGAATTCTTAATCATTATTATAAAATAACAAATCTAGATAAAATGTCTGTGTGTCTGTTAGAATTTTAAACTTCAATTGGCTCAATCTCTGAGTCACCTCTCTGGAATTATGAAAAATTGCTTTGTTGTAGGCTATTATCTTCTATGATAGCATTACGAAGATTTTCCAGTAGATTCTATAATCCATATGTAAATCGTATCCTCCTATAATTCCTTCCTTTTCTGGGTCTAATTTTCTCTAGTTTGCCAGAAAGGATAGTGTTTGATAATGGAAACAAAAATATAGCTTTGACATAAATAAGCCATGCTTTAGTATTATCATCACCATCCATTTCAACTAGCAACCACAAAGTGCTAGACACCCCCATACAAACAAAGGAAGGCCTGGCCCCTTCCCCAGAGAGTTTACAATATGTAGTACAATGTTATTGGGGGGGAAAACACAATTATTGAGTGTTTTTTTTTTAATTTATCCTTCATTAAAAAATAAGTCACTTCATATATTATTTAGTAAAAACCCAGATTTACTGCAATATATTCAGAGCTGTTGTGTCTATCTCAGCAGGTCACAAATGTGCTTGAATAGCTGCTTTCTTAACATTAATTGGTGACATTTTAGTTCCTACTGAGTTAGGCATATCCTGTAACTTGCTCATGAAAATCTAGGCTACATTCCTATAATATTCTTCCAGTTGTATTTTCTGGAACTAGCTTAAATAATAATAAAGGCCACAAAACAAGCAATGTGCAAGCTGCATTCTGAACTTCATCCACAGGTTGGAATGCTTTCATTGGATATTATGATATGCAGCAGTCTTCAGCAGGGCCGGCTCTGGCTTTTTTGCCGCCCCAAGCAAAAAAAAAAAAAAAAAAACCTGCGGGGCGGCCGGAGCGGCGAAGCAAAAAAACAAAACAGAAACATGCGGGGCGGCCGAAGCCAGGGTGCAGGGGAACTCCCTGCACTGCAGACATGCCCTGGTCAGCACAGTGCGCGCCCCGGCTAGCAGGGGAGAAGGGGGAGGGAGCGGGGGGAGAGAAAGAAGAGGGATGGCCTGGGCTTCCTTCAGCCGGAGCGCTCGCCACGCGGCCTCTCCCATCGCTCCGCCTGCCGGGAGGGCTCCGCACCGCTCTGGTCAGCGGGCAGGGAAGGACACGGGCTGCCCTATCGGGCTTGCTGCAGACCTGGCACCGGCTGGGGCAGACAGAGTGCGCAGCCTGCTCCCAGCAGGGCATTCCCCTCCTCTCCGCCGCTGCCCCCTACCCTGAGGCCGGAACAGCGAACCAATAAGAGGAAAAACCTGCAGGGCAGACGGAATGGCAAAGCAAAAAAATCTATCTATCTATCTATATATATTTTTGTTTGTTTAAATTGTTTTTCAATGGGAAAAAAATGGGTTCTTATGAGAAAAAAAATCCACAAAAAGCTTTGCTTTTGCAGAAAATTTCAATTTTTCAACAAAATATTTATGCACCAGCTGGGCTCCATCTCCTATAATGCACCACAGTATTCTTTCTTGGTGAGGGCAAGCTGTTCATCATGAGGAGAGATCATGATGCATTATGGGGAATGTAGCCCAGCTGGGGATCCAAGCCCATAGGGATATGAGGAGCATTTACAATTATGACTCCCATTGTTAGCCAAAATATTTCAGTTTTGAATGACAAACCAAAATTCTGTATATAATTTCAACAAAAAAACGAAAGTTTGGTTTTCTTTGAAGATTTTCATGAAACAAAATACCCATGTCTTTGAAGAAGCTCTATTGACAAAGGATTGGAGAGAAGCCACCCCTTAGAATCTGCCGCCCCAAGCATGAGCTTGCTCAGCTGGTGCCTGGAGCCGGCCTGGGTCTTCAGATAGATATGCTAGAGATATGGATGCATACTAAGAGATGTGATTTACCACAGAGAATTTCACCCATGAGTTTAGGAAGCTAACAGCTTTGATATCACAATCATGAAGAATCTGGTACTTCAGAGTCTGCATCTCTTCTGATCATCTCACTACTGCAGTCCTTATATTAACAGTATTTTGCATTTATAAAATTAGCTTATGGTAAGCACTTTGACTTCGATATTCTCCCCTTGGCAAACATTTTCCCTATATTCTTGGCCCATTTTAATTGAATGATTTGTTTCAATCTTCCATTCCTCTTCACATACAGACCTCCTGCCCCCACTCCACACAAACTCTGGGGAAACTAGGACACAAGGGGTGTTTCCCCTCCCTATGTGGCCTTTAGGGAAAACTGCAAAGAGGGACCAGCCAGAGACTCCAGCAGCAGAAGCAGCTTCAGACACTCAGAGAACTTTCTACAGCATTGATTGGATTTTCTCTGCCCTGTGATGACTGACTGTTTGCGTCAACCTACTCCCTCACAATCTCATCATCTCAGCTTCACTCCACACCTGCCCCTCATACCCTCATCTTGCCTGTCTGTCTCCATCATCTTTCTTTTCTTCAACTTCCCATCTCTCTTCCCTTTTCTTTCCATTTTGTTTAGCACCTCCTAACTACCCCAACACACACACAATATTGTGGAACATCACATTGTTCAGTCTGCTTGTTTGTTCTACCCCTTCTCCCATCCTGTGTCTGTCTGGTCTATTTAGATTGCAAATTTTTCAGGGCAGGAACTGGCGGCTACTCTGTATAGTGGCTAGCACCATAGGGACCCATTTTAAGCTGATCCTTAGGCACTACCATAATAAATAGGAGTAAAATTTATTTAAGAAATAAGGCTTCATTCCTCTTCTTCCCAGCCTCAGCCGTGAACCTTGAAAGGCGGATATGAATATATTAACTTTAAAAAAGGTGAAGACTTCAAAAAGAAATCTGAACTGTTTATTCTATGTCTTTGTTTTAGAAACAGGGGTTAAATAATGATGCTTTTCTTGTTGTTCTGTTCTTATCGGCTGATCGGCTCAGTAAAGCACCATAGAATGCATCTGCTGTAGAAGGTGGCTTTTCAGAAATATACTTTGATATATTTCCACTGCTTTTCAGGTGGGATGTTCTGAATGTGCAGATTGGATTTATCCTTCTCACAAAGTAAATATACCAAACATGAAACTGCAACCTTATCTTTAACTGCCCTTCAAACCTCTTCTCAATTCTGCCCCTCTCTACTTATTTTCTCATGTCTCTTATCATTTTACCTCTCCCTGTTCTGATCCTTCAGCAATGCCAGCCTCAATAAGCTGTTTGAATCTCCCCTCACAACCACCTTTGTCACTTTCCATATATATGGAAAACTCTTCCTGAACCAGCCCATAAGGTCATTATTGTCTTCCACTTTAAATCCCTCCACAAGATCCATTTCTACCATTCTGCCCAGAAGAAAACTGACAACTAACAATGCCCAAGTAGGGGGCGGTGGGGGAGAGTAGATGTTTAAAAAAATGTTTGTATTTTATCCCTCTCTGACAACTCAATATGTGACTTGTTGTCTTCAATTGTGAACACCTCAGAGCAAGGATCCTGTCCCTTTCTCCCCCTCAATGCTATACTGCCACAGTTGTAGTCAATGGGGGTGCCAGAACTGAAAATGCCTCCATGTAGAAAAGAGAGAGTTGCTAGCAAGGCATGCTCTTTGAGGTGCTCTTAACTTCTAAATTTACTCCACAGTTTCATTTACAATAGTCCATAACATTTGGTCTTTGAGCATGTTGCAGGCCTGTTTATTTCCCCAAGCCTTTTGGGAGGTAAGAATATGATGATGGGTGCTATTTGTGAGTGAGCTGGGGTATTGTGCAGAACTGTTTTCATCACCAATCATTTATGTTCTGTTTGGAATGAGGACGTGCTGCTGGCTTGGCTATGCAATTGTGTTTTTAATTCATGGCAAGAGTGCCTTCAGGTTGCGTAGGCACTTTTGACAGATGTATTATAAACAGAAATAAATATAAAAAAATGTCTGCATAGCACCCAGCACATTTTGGGTGCTCCTGTAAGTACAAGCAATAAATAATGGTCTTTAAAGGTCAGCATTGAAACTACATCAAGACAGAGAAATAAATAATAAATGGAAATAGTGGCTGACAAAGGCAATTTGATCACATTTAAGCTTCTGTCATTCTTGAACTCCTACTTGCCACTAACATTTCCTGGAAATTTTAATAAGTGTTGCCTCCCTCAAAAAAAAAATGTAAGTTTGCATTCAGTATATTCTCCACCCTTTAAAGAAAAAAGGACTATTATAATTATTTTCTCTTCTTTTTTGATGAACTTCAATCCTTCAGTCATAGATGCAACTATGATGCTTCATGGGAGAACTAAAAGAGAAATATTTAAAGAAACTACTAGGAATTTCCTTCCCCACATTATTTTCCAAAATAAAGTACTTTGTAAGTGAATTTTAATAGAAAGTAGAACTAAAAAAAATTAGAATAAACCTACTTAGCTACCAGCTACAAGGTGTTAATCAGAAAATCTTAATTATTAACACCAAGTTCCACTTATGAATAAGCTACTGTCTGTCCTGAGAATTTTACCATCTCTCAGCACCATACTCTTTGGGTGTTAATGAGGAAGAAACACACTGCTTCCTTCCTTGAGTGGCACTACCTCATTATCCTTTGGTCCATTTACAACTCATTTTTTCTGTCTATTTCCTGGCAAAAATTAGATGTCGGTTGTAAATATTTTGAACTGACATTTCTCGATATTATGAGCCCCGTTTTGCAATATTTATAATTATACGAATAGTTCTACTGTCTTCAGTTGAATGAACCACATAAGTATGGGCTGCAAGACTAGAACCTGTGTAAATTTTTCCAAAATATCGTTATTTAGGCTGCTACATCACTTTTGAAAATGTTACACCCCATATCAATCTGATCAGTGTCCATCACTATAGTACGTAAGGGTTTTAACGTACACACTGTATAATTTAAAAGCACAAATTCTGTCTGGAAGGCCCATTTTTCCACCCCATGTTCCCTGCACAGTTGACTCCTAAATTAGGCATTTTAAATGCAAATATAGCTGGACTAGTCTGCAACTGCATACAAAGGACTAGAGTTGTGTAAAACTTGTATATAGCAACAAGGTGTCATAAACAGATAGTTAAGGGTTAATGCCTCTTTTACCTGTAAAGGGTTAAGAAGTTCACCTAGCCTAGCCGACACCTGACCAGAGGAACCAATGGGAGGACAAGATGGTTCAAAAGGAAGGAGGGAAGTTCCCTTTGTCTGGGTCAGTTTTCACTTTGGACCGGAGTGGGAAAGCTCCAGAATTCAGCCTCTTATTAAGTAGTGAGTATTAGTGAAGGAAATAAATAGGTTTATGTTTATTTCTTTGTAAACTGTCTTGTGCAATTAGAGGAATAGTCAAATTGGGTATTTTTTTGTGTAAGTTTTTGCCCAGGGGAACATCCTCTGTGTTTGGAATCTGTTGTCTGTGAGAGTAGCTGTATGCTAATCTCTCCCAGAGGGTTTTCTTTTACCTTTTTTTTTGTTTAATTAAAAGCCTTTTTAATAACCTGATTGATTTTTCCTTGTTTTTAGATCCAAGGGGTTGGATCTGGATCCACCAGGAGTTGGTGGGAGAAAGGAGGGGGGATGGTTAATTTCTCCTTGTTTTAAGATCCAAGGGGTTTGGATCTGTGTTCACCAGGAAATTGGTGAAGTCTCTCAAGGCTACGTAGGGAAGGGAATGAGTGCTTGGGAGTGGTGGCAGCCAGACCAGATCTAAGCTGTTAATTGAGCTTAGAGTTTCTCATGCAGGTTCCCCACATCTGTAACCTAAAGTTCAGAGTGGAGAAGG
Source organism: Malaclemys terrapin pileata (assembly GCF_027887155.1). Classification (NCBI taxonomy): domain Eukaryota; kingdom Metazoa; phylum Chordata; order Testudines; family Emydidae; genus Malaclemys; species Malaclemys terrapin. The sequence continues at coordinate 145,465,881 of NC_071506.1, read as the reverse complement.
AACCTTGACACTAGGGCTGTTAAGCAATTAAAAATTAATGATGATTAATCACACTGATAATAACAGAATGCCATTTATTTAACTATTTTTGGATGTTTTCTACATTTTCAAACATATTTATTTCAATTACAACACAAAATACAAAGTGTACAGTGCTCACTTTATATTTACTTTTATTACAAATATTTGCACAGTAAAAATAAAATAAATTGTATTTTTCAATTCATTTAATACAAGTACTGTAGTGCAATCTCTTTATCATGAAAGTTGAACTTACACATGTAGAATTATGTACAAAAAAATAACTGCATTCAAAAATAAAACAATGTAAAACTTTAGCGCCTACAAGTCCACTCAGTCCTATTTCAGCCAATCGCTATGACAAATAAGTTTGATTACAATTTGCAGGAGATAATGCTGCCTGCTTCTTGTTTATAATGCCACCTGAAAGTGAGAACAGGTGTTCGCATGGCACTGTTGTAGCCAGTGTCACAAGATATTTATGTGCCAGATGCTTTAAAGATTTAAATGTCCCTTCATGCTTCAACCACCATTCCATAGGACATGCGTCCATGCTGATGACATGTTCTGCTCAATAATGATCCAAAGCAGAGCAGACGGATGCATGTTCATTTTCATCATCTGAGTCAGATGCCACCAGCAAAAGGTTGATTTTCTTTTTTGGTGGTTTGGGTTCTGTTGTTTCTGCATCTGAGTGTTGTTCTTTCAAGAATTCTGAAAACATGCTCTACACCTTGTCCCTCTCAGATTTTGGAAGGCACTTCAGATTCTTAAACCTTAGGTTGAGTGCTATATCTTTTTTTAGAAATCTCACATTGGTACCTTTCTTTGCGTTTTGTCAAACCTGTTGTAAAAGTGTTCTTAAAACAAACATGTGCTGGGTCATGATCCAAGACTGCTATAACATGAAATATATGGCAGAATGTGGGTAAAAAAGAACAGGAGACATACAATTTTCCCCCAAGGAGTTCAGTCACAAATTTAATTAATGCATTATTTTTTTAATGAGCATCATCAGCCTGGAAGCACGTTCTCTGGAATGATGGCCAAAGCATGAATGGGCATATGAATATTTAGCATATCTGGCCTGTAAAGACTTGCAACACTGGCTACAAAAGTGCCATACGAGTGTGTGTTCTCACTTTCAGGCGATATTGTAAATAAGAAGCAGGCAGCAGTATCTCCCGTAAATGTAAACAAACTTGATCGTCTCAGTGATTGGCTGAAAAAGAAGTAGGACTGAGTGGACTTGTAGGCTCTACATTTTTACATTGTTTTGTTTCTGAGTGCACTTAAATCACAAAAAAAACTACATTTGTAAGTTACATTTTCACGATAAAGAGATTGCACTACAGTACTTGTATGAGGTGAATTGAAAAATACTATTTTTTTATCATGTTTATGGTGCAAATATTTGTAATAAAAATAATAATATAAAGTGAGCACTGTACACTTTGTATTCTGTGTTGTAATAGAAATCAATATATTTGAAAATGTAGAAAAACATCCAAAATGTTTAATAAATTTCAACTGGTATTCTATTGTTTAATAGTGCGATTAATCACAATTATTTTTTTTTGTTAATTGTGTGTGTTAACTGCGATTAATCAACAGCCCTAATAGCAACACAAAACTAAGGCCAGGATTGCAAAAGATAAAAATAAAAAAAATAATGAATTTAAGGAACCTGAGCCTATTTACGGTTTCTAATGTAAGCACGCAATGTACAAGCTCTTATAAAACAGTCCTACAGAATTTAATAGGAAAATATATACCTGCTATATAATTTCATACAATGGCTGGGAGAATCTATGGAAAGGATTCTCACTCTCTATTAAATTATATTAGTCTGCAAGAATAACTCTCATAGAACCCTATTGGTTTCTCCCCTTTACATGGGATAATACACATGATTGGAATGTTGGTGTGGATGGGTACAGCTTTCTCAGGAAAGATAGACAGGGGAAAAAGGGAGGAGGTGTTGCCTTATATATTAAAAATGTACACACTTGGACTGAGGTAGAGACGAACATAGGCGGTAGAGATGGACATAGGAGACGGAAGTGTTGAGAGTCTCTGGGTTAGGCTAAAAGGGGTAAAAAACAAGGGAGATGTCATGCTAGGAGTCTACTACAGGCCACCTAACCAGGTGGAAGAGGTGGATGAGGCTTTTTTTAAACAACTAACAAAATCATCCAAAGCCCAAGATTTGGTGGTGATGGGGGACTTCAACTATCTGGATATATGTTGGGAAAATAACACAGCGGGGCACAGACTATCAAACAAATTCTTGGACTGCATTGCAGACAATTTTTTATTTCAGAAGGTTGAAAAAGCTACTGGGGGGAAGCTGTTCTAGACTTGATTTTAACAAATAGGGAGGAACTCGTTGAGAATTTGAAAGTAGAAGGCAGCTTGGGTGAAAGTGATCATGAAATCATAGAGTTTGAAATTCTAAGGAAGGGCAGAAGGGAGAACAGCAAAATAGAGACAATGGATTTCAAGAAGGTGGATTTTGGTAAGCTCAGAGAGCTGATAGGTAAGGTCCCATGGGAATCAAGACTGAAGGGTAAAACAACTGAGGAGAGTTGGCAATTTTTCAAATTTCAGAGTAACAGCCGTGTTAGTCTGTATCCGCAAAAAGAAGAACAGGAGTACTTGTGGCACCTTAGAGACTAACAAATTTATTAGAGCATAAGCTTTCGTGGACTACAGCCCACTTCTTCGGATGCATATAGAATGGAACATATAATGAAGAGATATATATACACACACACAGAGAGCATAAACAGGTGGGAGTTGTCTTACCAACTCTGAGAGGCCAATTAATTAAGAGAAAAAAAACTTTTGAAGTGATAATCAAGCTAGCCGAGTACAGACAGTGTGATAAGAAGTGTCGGCTAGCTTGATTATCACTTCAAAAGTTTTTTTTCTCTTAATTAATTGGCCTCTCAGAGTTGGTAAGACAACTCCCACCTGTTTATGCTCTCTGTGTGTGTGTATATATATCTCCTCATTATATGTTCCATTCTATATGCATCCGAAGAAGTGGGCTGTAGTCCACGAAAGCTTATGCTCTAATAAATTTGTTAGTCTCTAAGGTGCCACAAGTACTCCTGTTCTTCAATTTTTCAAAGGGACACTAGTAAGGGCCCAAAAGCAAGCTATTTCGCTGGTTAGGAAAGATAGAAAATGTGGCAAAAGACCACCTTGGCTTAACCACGAGATCTTGCATGATCTAAAAAATAAAAAGGAGTCATATAAAAAATGGAAACTAGGACAGATTACAAAGGATGAATATAGGCAAACAACACAGGAATGCAGGGGCAAGATTGGAAAGGCAAAGGCACAAAATGAGCTCCACCTAGCTACAGGAATAAGGGGAAACAAGAAGACTTTTTATCAATACATTAGAAGCAAGAGGAAGACCAAAGACAGGGCAGGCCCACTGCTTAGTGAAGAGGGAGAAACAGTAACAGGAAACTTGGAAATGGCAGAGATGCTTAATGACTTCTTTGTTTCGGTCTTCACCGAGAAGTCTGAAGGAATGCCTAACATAGTGAATGCTAATGGGAAGGTAAAATAAAAAAAGAACAAGTTAAAAAGCACTTAGAAAAGTTAGATGCCTGCAAGTCACAAGGGCCTGATGAAATGCATCCTAGAATACTCAAGGAGCTAATAGAGGAGGTATCTGAGCCTCTAGCTATTATCTTTGGAAAATCATGGGAGACGGGAGAGATTCTAAGACTGGAAAAGGGCAAATATAGTGCTCATCTATAAAAAGGGAAATAAAAACAACCCAGGAAACTACAGACCAGTTAGTTTAACTTCTGTGCCAGGGAAGATAATGGAGCAAGTAATTAAGGAAATCATCTGCAAACACTTGGAAGGTGGTAAGGTGATAGGGAACAGCCAGCATGGATTTGTAAAGAACAAATCATGTCAAACCAATCTGATAGCTTTCTTCGATAGGATAACCAGTCTTGTGGATAAGGGAGAAGCTGTGGATGTGGTATACCTAGACTTTAGTAAGGCATTTGATACGGACTCGCATGATATTCTTATCGATAAACTAGGCAAATACAATTTAGATGGGGCTACTATAAGTTGGGTGCATAACTGGCTGGATAACCGTACTCAAAGAGTTGTTATTAATGGTTCCCAATCCTGCTGGAAAGGCATAACGAGTGGGGTTCCGCAGGGGTCTGTTTTGGGACCGGCTCTGTTCAATATCTTCATTAATGACTTAGATATTGGCATAGAAAGTACGCTTATTAAGTTTGCGGATGATACCAAACTGGGAGGGATTGCAACTGCTTTGGAGGACAGGGTCATAATTCAAAATGTTCTGGACAAATTGGAGAAATGTTCTGAGTTAAACAGGATGAAGTTTAACAAAGACAAATGCAAAGTGCTCCACTTAGGAAGAAAAAATCAATTTCACACATACAGAATGGGAAGAGACTGTCTAGGAAGGAGTACGGCAGAAAGGGATCTAGGGGTGGACCACAAGCTAAATATGAGTCAACAGTGTGATGCTGTTGCAAAAAAAGCAAACATGATTCTGGGATGTATTAACAGGTGTGTGGTGAGCAAGACACGAGAAGTCATTCTTCCGCTCTACTCTGCTCTGGTTAGGCCTCAACTGGAGTATTGTGTCCAGTTCTGGGCACCGCATTTCAAGATAGATGTGGAGAAATTGGAAAGGGTCCAGAGAAGAGCAAGAAGAATGATTAAAGGTCTTGAGAACATGACCTATGAAGGAAGGCTGAAGGAATTGGGTTTGTTTAGTTTGGAAAAGAGAAGACTGAGAGGGGACATGATAGCAGTTTTCAGGTATCTAAAAGGGTGTCATAAGGAGGAGGGAGAAAACTTGTTCACCTTAGCCTCTAAGGATAGAACAAGAAGCAATGGGCTTAAACTGCAGCAAGGGAGGTCTAGGTTGGACATTAGGAAAAAGTTCCTAACTGTCAGTGTGGTTAAACACTGGAATAAATTGCCTAGGGAGGTTGTGGAATCTCTATCTCTGGAGATATTTAAGAGTAGGTTAGATAAATGTCTATCAGGGATGGTCTAGACAGTATTTGGTCCTGCCATGCAGGCAGGGGACTGGACTCGATGACCTCTCGAGGTCCCTTCCAGTCCTAGAATCTATGAATCTATGAATTTCATAGGATTGTTCCATAAGATGCTGGTTTTTGACTAAAATCAGCTGAAATTTGTTGTGTGTGTTGGGTTCCATGAGACTGAGGCTCAAAATGAAACTCTGGGGGCTCTGAGCCCAAAGTAAGGCCCCAGTTTTTCATTGGTACCTGCACCTGGGCAGATCGCCAGTGACATCAATAGGACTCCATACAGGCACAGCTGACCCCAGTGCAGGACTGTGCTTTAAATCTCTTGAGTTTTGCACATGTATTATCATGTCAACGAAAATAACTGACCAACCTGATTCCCTTCTGTGATGAGATAACTGGCTCTGTGGATATGGGGAAAGCGGTGGATGTATATATCTTGACTTTAGCAAAGCTTTTGATACGGTCTCCCACAGTATTCTTGCCAGCAAGTTAAAAAAGTATGGATTGGATGAATGGACTATAAGGTAGATAAAAAGCTGGCTAGATTGTCGGGCTCCACAGGTAGTGATCAATGGCTCGATGTCTAGTTGGCAGCCGGTATCAAGCGGAATGCCCCAGGGGTCGGTCCTGGGGCTGGTTTTGATCAACATCTTTATTAATTATCTGAATGATGGGATGAATTACACCCTCAGCAAGTTTGCAGATGACAGTAAGCTGGGGGAGAGGTAGATATGCTGGAAGGTAGGGATAGGGCCCAGAGTGACGTAGACAAATTGGAAGATTGGGCCAAAAGAAATCCGATGAGGTTCAACAAGGACAAGTGCAGAGTCCTGCACTTACGAAGGAAGAATCCCATGCACCGCTACAGACTGGGGACCAGCTGGCTAGGCGGCAGTTCTGCAGAAAAGGACCTGAGTATTACAGTGGACGAGAAGCTGGATATGAGTCAGCAGTAGGCTCTTGTTGCCAAGAAGGTTAACGGCATATTGGGCTGTATTGGTAGGAGCATTGCCAGCAGATCAAGGGAAATGATTATTCCTCTCTATTTGGCACAGGTGATGCCACACCTGAAGTATTGCACCCAGTTTTGGTCCCCCCATTACAGAAGGAATGTGGACAAATTGGAGAGAGTCCAGCAGAAGGCAACAAAAATGATTAGGGGGCTGGGGCACATGACTTACGAGGAGAGGCTGAGGGAACTGTGGTTATTTAGTCTGCAGAAAAGAAGAGTGAGGGGGGATTAGATAGCAGCCTTCAACTACCTGAAGGGGGTTTCCAAAGAGGATGGAGCTAGGCTGTTCTCAGTAGTGGCAGATGACAGAACAAGAAGCAATAGTCTCAAATTACAGTGGGGGAGGTCTAGGTTGGATATTAGGAAACATTACTTCACTAGGAAGAGTGATGAAGCACTGGAATGGGTTACTTAGGACGGTGGTGGAATCTCCATCCTTAGAGGTTTTTAAGGCCCGGCTTGACAGCCCTGGCTGAGATGATTTAGTTGGTGTTAGTCTTGCTTTGAGCAGGGATTGGACTAGATGACCTCCTGAGGTCTCTTCCAACCCTAATATTCTCTGATTCTATGGTTCTAACTGAGTCTGTGTTGTCAAAGCTTGTGTATGGCTGTACAATGCTCAATTTGTCATGATTCTGCAGCACAAAAGCCCATTTTATATTGAGAGACAGAAAGAGAGAGAGAATTGGCTTATTTGAATTTAAAAAACCTATATAATCCAGCATGTTATATTGTATTACATGAGGTTATTTGAGTCATGAACCTTAATCTGATCAAGGCAACAAAACATGATGTGGATATTACCCAGGGTAATGTGGTATAATTAAATCTTTTCAGAACAGGCATCCACTGTCACACAAATCTAAATTTTGGTTGCTTTTCAATGAATCTGTTGTTTAACAAAAGCAAAAATGTAAGGCCTCAGCTGGTGCTTTCTCAAACAATAGTTACTGATTAGTGGTACAGTCAAAGGAAGGAGAGACCCTCCGTTTTAATGGACCAAATTCCGACTTCATGTAAGCTAAGAAAGCAATAGCTAGGAAGAGAAATGTGAGAAACCAGTAGCTCAGAAGGGAGCTATAGTGCCTGACTCCCAAAAATCCAAAGAGTCAACAGAATATAGGACTATCTTGGTTGTGTCTTTGATTAACCATGGGAGTTCATTCAGACGAGGGTTAAGAAATAAAGAATTTAGTCAATGCATTTTTGCACCTGCCCCATGCATGGCCTCTGCACTATTCTGATTACTCTGACTTTGGGCAAGTAATTTGCTTTTATATAAGGATTCATTAGCATCTGCTTTGGATGAAAGGCGTAAAGGCAGTAAGATTTTGGTTGAGCAAGTTCTGTTTTACTTTTAGTAGCTGCCTATAATAAAATTACTTATTTGAACATTTTTCATTTCTAGAACTGCTACCATTCTTCACTTATAGTTATTCCATCTATTCCCTCACCATGGGGCTCTGCAATACTGGGCCAAGTTCTGCACTGACAGACTCAGTACGACTATCCTGAATTAAAAAATAAATAAAAATTGGACTACATAAAGTGAAATCAATACTGAAAGTGGCCTATTAATTTATCCTTCAATCTGGGAGTACAGAATTCTTTTCTTGGTGTCAATAGCATTAAATTCACAATTTCATTCCTCATATTTATTTTCCATCACATTTGTTAATGATATTCATCCTCTGCAGTTTATTAACACATAAGGAACACTGGAGAAGGGAGGCCATTTTGTGTTTGAAAGGATTGTGTGCCAAGACTAAAGACAGAGGATAGGAGTCCACATGCATTTGCATGAAACTGAAAAGAGTCAGAGAAAAAAATATGAAACAGAATTTTAGAAATAATTTTAAAATACTAGATTCAGAAATAGGAGAGAAGAGTAGGTAGCTGGTGGTGGTAGGAATGCTGTGAAGATCACACAATTACTTGTGAAATACACTTTAGCTTGTTTCAAACATTTGTATGTTTCTAAATAGTTTTAAGCAATTATTTGCATTATTACTTTTAGAGATCTCCAATAGAGCAGATAAACAACTTGTATAGTGTTGCTTGGAAAACCAACCATTCAGCTAGGAGAATAAGTCACTGTAATAACTTGAGACCAGTAGTAGGACAAATATATAAGGATGTAATGGAGAAATATCAAACCTTAATACAGACCTACCTTGCCTACATATTGATAATCAGAGCCTGTATACTCCTCCAGCAAGAAGAATTGGTTCCACATCCAGCCCCGTTTCTGGCGGTGAAGTGCTTTTCCATCACTCCCTGATACACGTGCCACAAAGCCTTTCGGTTGGTGGTCAGTTGTCCTTCTGAATAGCATTTCTGCATAGCAGGAATGTGGCAGACACATCCAGAGCAGCAGTAGCAGTAAGACTTTTTGTATTATCATAGTTCTCCACTGCTGTCTGTCCTCCAAGCCAGATGGCTTTGGAGTCAATAGTGTTGTTTTCCTGGATTACCTTTTGATGTCTTTTTAGTTGGCAGTGCGGCCAGGTGATTTCCAGTAGTTCATCTCCCTTCCACACATATTCCACCAAATCCTCAAAGTAAACATAAAAGACACAATGTAAATTGAAAACATTCCATTTGCCTGTGACTGACTTCATATCGTACTTCACAGTACAGCTGTAAAGCCTAAAGCAACTGGTTATTTCCCACGTGCACCTAACTGATGGCTGATGCGGTGACTATAAACGTTTTCTGTCAACTTTCACCAAGTGGGAGGGTTGCAAATGTAGTAGGTAGCTGCTTTCAAAACATTACATGAGAAACACAACAAAAGTGCATTGAGCTGATTAACTTTTTTTCTTAACTTTTCAGTTTAAGAACTTTGAGGATTTTTTTTTTTCATGTAGACTAGGGGATTTAATACTAATAGCACTTACATATTAAATGCTGCAGCCTTTACTTCAAATGTTTTCCACCTGATTTGATTTACAAGTAATCCAGTGTTTTATTAATCTTGTTATCCAGAGGCCTGAAAAGACTAATGCAAAGCAATTTTAGAAACCACAGAAATGGTGAAACACTAGTTCCCCAAGGCACTTTAAATGGCAAAAGGGAACATCATATGCATCAGAAGAAATGCAACATGACAAGAAGCAAACTTTTTAATATAAAAAGTTCTTAGTATGTAGTATTTACAGTATGAACTGAGGTAGCATGCAAACAACTTTAATGCAGGGGGGGAAATGTTGAAATAACTAAGACCTGATCTGATTTGATGTTAAGTTATAGTGAACTCAGGATTTTTTGGCTTACAATATACTTAAATTTGACACTCAACTATTACTACAGAGAGAAAAAAAAGTAAATGCATTTCCAAACTTGCTTTTTTAGGTTTGTGTAGCATTTTATGTTTTTTTCCTGACACAATAAGGAAGCATTTAGCACCACGGTGAAACAATAGGCAGATTCCATCAATATCTTAGGTTGACATCAAACAGAAATAAACTTGTTTCCAATCTTGTGCCTATGCTCCTTCTTAGCATATCACTTTTCACAACTGTTGACACCATTAGCTGATTTCCACTTTAAAAGATTCCAATTTGGAAAATACCAAACGCTTAAGAGCAAATGTCTGCATGGCTCATTTAGATTTGTTTCAGCAGGCAAATCATGTAAAATACAATTAAAAAAAAAGAGAATATTAACACTTTAATGTTTTTGTTAGAATCACATTTCATCTTTAATTTCATTCCAAAGCACCACTGTAACTTGACCAAAGCTATTTTGAAATATATTAGGTATAAATGAAAGATATATAATTATGTATCATAATGGTACATTATGGACTTTAAGTATATACAATTATTATTACAGATTATTCTAATATGCATAAATATAGCAGACAAAAATTAGTAGCTATAAATAAGATAACTCTCTCTATATGCAAATAAATATATAAAACAGTGGGGAACTAATGTTTCATCATTTCTGTGGTTTCTAAAACTGCTTTGCATTAGTCTTTCAGACCACTGGCTAACAAGATTAAAACATTGGATTACTTGTAAACCCACTTTGTGCACCCTATTCTTTCAGTTCCTCTTTGCCAAGCCTCCATTACCACCTTCTTCAACTCCAATCTAAAAATATTCATTTTAGCTGTAACTCCCATAAGTACCTTAAGTACCATGCCCAACAGAACTCAGATATACACATGACTAAAATGAGTAACTACATACAATTATTACTGTAACACTTGCCTTCCCTTCTCATTCTCCACATTTATGTTTCCCACCCTCACTTATTGTGTCATGTCTAATTTTTAGCACCCAAATTTGGCAGAAGTCTGAACAGAAGTCACTTAGATTGTGTATGAACACAAAGGACGTGACTTTACCATTAATTCAGTGGGAACAAGATTGGGCTGTTTGATTGACATTCCTCAACAATCTTTTCTTTTACTTATTCGGTAAAGGGGCTAGCACATTTCTGAACACTAATAGTGCACTTCTGGGGAATAATAATAATAATCTTTTCACAGTATTTTCTCTTAAATGAAATAAGAACAGCTTTGCATAGGCTACATAATGCAGTCTGCACCCAGAAGTGTAGAACTTGTTAATTCCTTTCTGGTTAATTTGTGAGAGAGAAATGTTGGCATCATATTTCAGCATCTTTTTTTTTTTTTTTTTTTGCAGACCCCACTGACCCCTGTTAAGGGGGAAATGGTGTCTGTTGCTAGGCAGCAAGAGTTTATGAATGTTCCTATGGCTTTTTCTTCTCAATTGGATATATTTTCTCTACATTTTCTTATTGATTTTTTTCTCTTAAATCTGCAAAGGGAGTATATAGAGCCAATGCTTGCAGCTCCTCAGTATATACATATACAGTATTCTTCCATATGCAACAAAAATCCCTGAAATGATACAGAAACTTGATGGGTTTTCCTTTACTTCCCTGATTTGGACATAACATTGTTTAGCATACCTTAGAACAATTCATTCGGCTACATTGATCACTGACAGAAATCTATTGACTTCAGTGGCTTTACACCATGGATGAATACAGCCCTAAGCATTTCAAATTCTTCCAAGTAAAGCTGTGTAAAATTTTCATAATCTTTTCCTTGGCTTGGGGTTTTGTTACTGACCAGGTTACTTCAAATTCACCAATCCAAGAAGTTTCTAGTGAGGCTAGGCTGGTTCATGGTTTGGGGTGGAAAGCATGTGAAATTTGGTAATTTTACATGGTTTCGAAACATAAGACCAGATGGAATTCAGAAGCTAACTTTTGCTTTGAGAGTTTGGGTTTACTCGGAGCTGAGGGACTGGCAAACATCACAAAGTATTTGTGCTGTGAGGAAGGACTTGAAGGGTGTCATCCACAAACATGTTCACGGTAATTTGCAGGAATGTAAAAGTGTTTGTCATCATAAATGTCAAACAATGCACCTCATTGCTTGTCCTCGTGCTCTGCTCTGGGTTCTAAAAAAAAGTCACTGTACTAATCGTTTTCTTCATTTTGCAAAAGTCTGATGATGAGTCTCTTACCTTAGTGAGTTTCAAATATTTTATTGTTTTACATAATATTTATTTTTAAAGTCATTCATAAAATATAAGCATCTCCCAGCACAATGTATTACTGTGAGACATTGCTTTACTGTTATGTGTCTGCTTCTACCAGGATGCACAAATTAAAGTTTGCTTTTGACTTTAATGAAAGCAAGATCAGGACGCAGGATTATTCCATTGTAATGATATATTGCCAGACCAACACATCCTTACTTTGTATGAGAAAGGAGTATTTATGTGAGCAAAGGTGGGAAGGATCAGGCTCAATCATAAGTGTATTACATGGGGTAGGTACCTTGTGTTTACTTGTTGCTGAATAGCACTACCACAATTCTGTGTTGTCCATATACCCATACCTATATTTTTTTATTGAGAGAGAGAGAGAGACTAAATCTTGTTCTTAGCTGATGTTTCTTGAAGTCAGAGGGAGTTGCATATGTACATCTAAGCAATGAACTTGGCCCTTAAACCTATTACTATTTTCCCCAAACATGGAAAGTTATTGGATTACTTGTGTAAAGCAGATACAGTATCTTCTTTCTCTTGCTTTTTCCCCCCATAGGTATGTATATTCCACTGTTCACACATCACTATTTCATGTAGAAGTGTTGTTAAATTCCTCCTGGGAAATAATGCTTCAGTGTTAGGGATTGTTATTGAATTTCCTTCTTGTTAAATTAGGTCAGTGGAATGAAAGCTCTGATGGAATTTGTTAAAGTTACAAAACTAGCTAATGTACATGAACTTGGCAGGCTAGGCTGCTTAATGGATGTATACAGTAGGGTTCTCCCCCTTAGACTTCTCTTTGAGTTCATCCTGCTGTTTTAAGTGTAATATTAAGTTTGATGGTCACCTACTTGAATGAAATAAAATGTACCTTAAAAAACAACGACAAAACCCTTCTGCCTAATATATTGCAACTAGTAGTGGCAATGTCACTAGATAAAGGGCACTGGGGGGAAATGGTATTTTTGGTTTAGAGTTAGATGAGAAGATACAAATGACAATGAGGCATCCCCAGCTCGGTACTAAATACTGCAAGTCAGCTGAGATTCTTCATTACCTTATTAGAGCTGATCTAATCCTGAAACCGTTACCAGCTTCTAACTGTTTTCACTTTATTAGTGCCACTGGAAATTTCTGGGAAACATACCCAAATGCTGATGGAATAGTGTCTCCAAAAAGTTATGTGCAATTCAGCAGAATTTCAAAAGTTAAAACACACACACACACACACACACACACACACACACAAAAACATTAATTCAGAATGCATATGGAAATACTGATGATTTCACCCAACTTTTCCCCTAAGGTCTCTCCCTTCTTCCAGCATTCTATGGCCAGGACCATGCCCTTAAAACACTATTGAATATTAAAACATACATTCTGCTATTTACAATTTTAAAACCTGAAACCTTATTCCTGTAAAACATTATTTCAAATTAAACCAAATACACTGAGAAAATGGACTGTGCCTGATTCTGCTCTGATTGACACCAATTTAGCTTCACTTACAGTACTTCAAAAGAATTACTCCCCTCTGTTTTCTGGTGAGAATGCAGAATCAAGCTTGATATATTCTCGCTAATATGTCTACATTACAGTCTATGTTGATATAACTTATGTCGTTCAGCAGTGTGAATAAACCACCTTCCTGAGTGACATAAATTATACCAACATAAGCGCTCGTGTGCACGGCGCTATGTCGGCAAGAGAGGCAAAAAAGTTCATATAAAATGGGAACTGATTTGGATTCTCTGCCCCAAATTTGATCTTGAGCAAACTTGAACTGAATTTTAAGTTTGAAACATTTCAGAAATCTACTTTAAAATTATTTTACCACTCTAGTGTGCCTCTGCATTCCTGTTTGAATCAGAACTAGAAGCAGATGTGCCAAAATACAATGTGAAAGGCTATTTGCATCATTTCAGGCCTGATCAGAAGCATGAAATCCCATGATCAGGACTTTTCTCACAAAATTTCCAGTCCAATTTGCAGATTTCAAGGCATTCACAAGTAGGTTTGGATTATGTTAGTGTCCAGATTCTGAATGCTTTTCCAAATCATAAAGAACCTTTGAATCTTTCAAGAGATGCCCATCACGAAGTAACATTGCTCCCTGGTTTCAATATGTCTGAAATGCCACAAGAGAAGCCTCTTGCACAGTAAGTCACTGCTCATGCTTAACATTTCAACCCAAACAAGAAGGTACAGAGATTAATGCAGAATTTTTTGAAAGTTGGCTTTTTGCATTCAAATAGATCAGAGTAAAATTAAGTTGGAGGTGTGTTCTAGCTTCCTGAAAGTGAAGTGACATATGACACTGACAAGATATTGAGCAACAATAATCCACATACAGCTTCAATAATGTCCCACAGTCCTGTACCACAACATTGTGAATATTCCAAAGGAAGGTATTTTTCTGGTCAGAGAATGTTTATAACGAATTAAGATAAACTGTGTGGGAGTTTCTATGATGAGAAAGTTTCCATTCTGTTAGGGCTTATGATGGAACAGATTCTGCTCTCATACCGGTTTTCCTCTGGTGTAATTCCACTGACTTCAGTGGAGTCACCACTAATTTAATTGGTGTAAGTGAATTCTAAACTCTTGAGTCTACTCAGCTAGCCTTTAGCAGAGTGGGCAGGGCAGTGTAACTGGATATATAATTGCTTCATCTCTCCATCAGCCTCAGAAAATCCTACATTCATAGGAACTTGGGGGATTTCAACCTCTTTTGCTACATCTTTAATATAAAGAACAAAACAATGAAGACTGGAAAAAGAAAAAATCTTCTGATATGCTAGACCACAGCATGGTGAGTGGCAGCTTGTGTAACAGATTCTGAGCACATACAAGTGGCTTTTCCAAAACACAACTAAATAAATACTCAGAGTATAACTTTGTCCTCATTAAAAAAAAAAAGAAAGAAAGATGTCCTTTCAACACAGCTTCAGTTTCCATAATTGAAAAATAAAAATAAAGTTGTCTCAAATGACCAATTCTTAGAGGATTTTAATTTTATCATTCACCTTATTATGCATTAAAGGTCATTTTACTTTGATGCATGTAATTGTGAAGATGCCCCCAAACATGTTCACAAATTGACTGCCTAGATTTGAATCAATGGATTAATTGATAAAGTGACAATAAGATGGTCATTTTGCTACCTGAAGCTTACCGGCTCTACATTGTACACGGCACTGGACACATTCATAATTGTTAGTTTATAATATGTATTTGTAAAAGAGACATCTATATCTCTGAATCATCTTCAGTTCACGTTCCTAAGTGGATAAAGGTGACTAAAGTCTGCATGTTTAGCTGCTAAACTGGACACAGTCAAACTGAACGGTTCAGAAAAACTGCTTCCAATTAGGGATGGTGAACTCATTTCCCCCTATTTCAAAGCTTCATGATACAATATGAATGTTCCTTTCAAGGCCAAACATTATTTTATCCATGTCCCAGTTAGGGGAAAGAAGCTGAAAAATAGAACAGAGAAAAAAAATTCTAAGGAGAAAAAAATGCCGAGCAGTATTATTACCTTTGTCAAGAAAGTGTAATATTGTTGTTGAGTGTTAGGTGGAACTGTACTGAAATCCTACTATTTTTTTAGCAGTGATTCATAGTTAAGAATAAGTATGTTTGTGTTTTATACAACAAAACATTCTAAAATTTCACACCTTTAGAAAAACCCAAACACATTATGTCTTAAAAATGACAATAAGGTATCTAGTGTGTCCTTGACTAGCATAACCCATCAATACTCACTATCACCCCCCACATACACACACAGCTGTAACTCTTTCTTCTCAAATTTGCAAAAAATATGTTACACTCATAACCAAACCACACACACAAATTGGTAGGTGATTAAAGGAATTGAGATTTTATAATCATCCAGTCCCTTTCACCCCCTCTGTATGACCCACCCTGAATCCCTAAAACACTCCAGACCATACCTTGTTCCCCATCTCCTACCACCATTTCCATAAAGCCTGTCCCTTTATGTGCACCTCTGTACTCTGTACCTTTTGTGCCATTCCCTCTCAACCTTACATGATTCCTCTATAGCATCTCAATACATTCCACCCCTTCTATGCGCACTAACTGTACCTTCTGAAGTTCTTTGCTAACAAGTTATTCCTCCTTCCACACCCACCTTCTGTTCTCTATCTCCCGACTCATTTAAAGTTCGCCCGACTATACGATCTTGAAAACATGATTTCCCACCAGTGTCCTCCTGTCTCCTCTCATTTTGACACAGGGGATTTTAGCGCCATCCTGCTTCTCCATGGTATGTCCCCATGTACCTCCTCCTAAACTATTTTTCTACCGTATTTATCTCCCACATCCACCCACCTAACCTACTTTAATCTATTCCTTTTCTCCTCGGATTCAGTCTAGCAGCTGCTTCAGCCTGAAACCTGAAGGCAGGAAATTGCTTTGTTTATATTTTGCTTCACCCCATCCACAAATAAAGTACTTTCTCTTCAATGTCAACCAAAAAAAAAAAAAAACGTGGAGTCTGTAGGCCAATTCACCATGGAAAAAGGAAGACTCCAAAAATAATACATGTTTTAAAAAGAATAGGCAAATATTCAAAAATACCATAACATTAAAATGGCATTTCTGATTTTTAGCAAACATCTCAGAAAACAAACAAACAAAAACTCTACTCTGAAAAGAGGTGGCATGCAAAAAGTCAGGAATATTGAGTTTTTCTGTGGATAAACTAGGGGGAAGATAAAAACTTTGAGTTTATATTAGGAGGTTATACCTTTAAGTTGACTACAGAGCACTCAGTGATACTTCAAACACACATAAAAATGCACAGACACACACACTACATGTAGGTCACCAATATAGTGTGTCTGGACTAGAAGGGGACTCCAGGTCCCTCCCATTCCTACGATTCTATGAGTCTATGTGCAACAGCTGTTGAATGATTATGAATTCATTTGTGTTTTACCAGTTGAATTTCACTTGAGAGAACTTTGGATTTAGATTAGAAGAAAAAATATTAGCGAAGTAGGTATAATTTGTGCATCCCCAAGACAGCACAATTGGTTTGCCAAATTTTCAACCTCTATGGGATACATGTATAGTACATGAGATTTCAATAAAGGAAGTATGCAAATAATTACAGTGAAATATCCGGGCAAGTGGATCTATTGGGATCACCGTAATGCTATAATTTAGAAACATGTACCAGAGAAATAAGTGCACATTATCTTGGTAACAATACATTTACTTTTTCCTTATTCTGTTCCAGTCCATCTTTGATATTCTTTGACTTTTCTGGGAACGGAAAGATAATAAAATTCTATTGGGGATGTTGTCAGGAACTTAGATTGAGAGGTACAGCAAGACTTGCAGTGCTGGAGGCTTAACATTCACCCTGTCCTGCAGGTGATTTCCTGGCCAGAAGCATGAATTCTAGTGAATGACACTGAGCATTTATGAACAAGACATTCTTTTCCTTCAGGGCAGATGGAATTTTCAGGCTCCAGGTCTGTACTTTCTAGTGCTTTCTCCCTGCTAGTCATCTATCAACCACATCAGAGAAATAGAATAAGCACAGAAGCATGCCAAACATCTAAAAACGAACCATAATCCAATCAGGAGTTTATATCTGCAGCTCAGGCTGAAACCTTACAGTTTCAGAGAGCAGAGTCAGTTCACTAAAGCATGAAGAATTGGAGCACTGAGAGACTGTGCCTGCTTAGAAGACTGTGTAATTTAATAAAGTGTTCATTGGTGTCTACATACTGGCTCCTCAAACTTGTGTTAGTGCCTGCAGCATGGAGACTCCCATTCCTGCTAATCAGATGAGGGTAGAGGGAATAAATTCTCCTGTGAAGACAGACAGGCAAATGAAAAGCTCACAGTTTGAAACCTTACTTTAAGAGGGTAAAATGGGGATGACATCACTTCTAGAACATTTCTTAAAAGGATATATTTGTGTCCTTACAATTATTTATTAGCATAACAGTTACTGAATATCAGAGTACACGCACACTTCGTATAGTATGCATTGTTATTCATGTTACCACAGGTCCTTCATTTGATTATTCAGCTAAACCAACATTAGACCCTTGGTATATTTACAATCTAATCAGTGATTCTCAAAATAAGTGGTTTGCCAAGAAGCTTTTTTAACTAATCTGAAGCTTTAGCTTGTATTCCAGTTCCTTTTGGTTTATTCTTTAAATAATATCACTTTCCTATGGCTGTACAATTTGTTCTTGTATTTGTTGTATACTTGTCAACGTACCCTTTTACCTGGCAAATTAAGAGCTCATCTTTATGGTGCTGTTGAAATGTATTTGGAATTCTTACAATTCTGCAGTGAAGTGCTGACAATCACATTATATTCTTGGCTTTCTTTGCCTCATGCCTTTTACTGCAGAAGCTACTGCTACACACTAGTAAAATTCTGCTAAATGAGTCAGCCTTGTGGAATCTGTTCTGTAACATTTTTAAGAGTTAACCCAAAAAGAAATCACAGTTCAGCATGGATCATATACTCAGTCATTTGTGCCTTAAATATCATATTCGCTATGGTATATTACATTCAGAAAAACCTATTAAAAGACCATTAAAATAGCAATGTCAATCACTCAAGTTATAAAACATAAAAATTAAGCTTGTTCATGAAACCTTAATTCATCACTCTCATGTGTACATATTATAATTACATGATCTCGTGTTATTTCCCCCCAGGACGCCTGCCTCA
This sequence comes from Malaclemys terrapin pileata, assembly GCF_027887155.1. Lineage (NCBI taxonomy): Eukaryota > Metazoa > Chordata > Testudines > Emydidae > Malaclemys > Malaclemys terrapin. The sequence goes on along the minus strand of NC_071506.1, from coordinate 145,447,497 downwards.
GTCAGTGTACAACAGGTGCAATCTGCATCTATTTGTAGTCAGTTTCAGCACCAGCTTCCATCAGAATGTCATGTGGGGCAGTTGTGGTTGTGAAAAATTACACACTAACTGTAATGTTTCTGAGACATTAGAAATACTAGTTAGAGCATTTGACCAGCTCCTCTCTCTATCCCAAGTCTGCAGTCATACAGCAGTCAAAATGTCAAGGTGGCAGTGCATGTTTTCTGCATATACCCTGATTTGTACAATACCCCAGTTTAACTGAGAGGGAGTTCCTCAAGAATGATGACTGTGTGTGCATGATGTTTATCATTTACTAAAAACTGTGACTGCTGTACTCAGTGAGAATTCTCTTCAGACATTGTAGAATTCCCCACTATAACTGCTCTAAAAGTTTTGTTTCATCCTGATCCCAGAAGCTAAACTTCACCTAGTCTCTGCTAAGCGGCTTCTACCATCTCTATATATCTTAGCTATATGGCCCCCAATACCACAGTAATAATATAGTGTCTGAGAACCTATTAATCTTTAATGTATTTATCTTCTCTTCCACACCTCATCCCTGTGAGTATGGAAGTACTGTCATCCTTAAAACTGATGGGGGAACTGAGACAAAAGAGGCTGTAATTTCCCCAAAGTCACACAGGAAGTCTGTGGTAGAGCAGTGAATTCAACTCTAATTTCCCAAGTGCCTGGTTACTGGCCTACCCACAGTATCTTCTTTCATCTAGTCTCTGCTAGAATCTAGCCACAGTTTGAAAATGCCACAAAGTTGGTGAGCTGTGATTAAATTTGTGAGAGCCAAGTGATACCACTCAACTGCCTAGGAAAAGCCTGACTTTGTGGTTCAGGTGCCAAGAATTCTATTATCTTTCTCTATAAACATGCAAGTAGTAAGGTAGCACATCACATGCAGCATGCAACAAACACTGCAGAGTAACCAACAAATCAGTGACATAGAAAGAATTTCACTACATTCTGTCTACCTTCCTCAGTCTGTGATCTGATACAGTGGCTGGATACATCAAAGTCAGATTCTAAGTCACACAGTAGTTGCAATTAAGGCTGCCAGTTTAAAAAAGCACCATGGGGAGGTAAACCATGTCAAAACAGTGGTGCACCTGGGTAGTTATTAATAATTACTATTTACATTCACACATAGGCCAGTATTCTTGGCATGACTTAGGCCTAAGCCTTTACAACATGTAAAATAGAAGATACTGTTTGCATTTCATACAGTTTGAGTAACTACAACAGCTAACTAGCTATGCTTATCCACAAATTCTTACTAACTTGTGAAGTAATTTTCCTTTCACTTGTTTCATGTTTTATGCTTATAAATTTATAGTAGAGATATAATTGATCAAACTATACTGTTTGATACTGTATCATAAGGTATAGTGTTACTGAATAAAGAAATGCAAAAGATGTCCATTGAGATATATAAAATATATAAGGAAATTTAAGCTATTTAAGGGCATTCTATAACGGATTTCTTCAATGTCTGAGTTAGTTTGGTTGCCTAGGCAAGCTGACCACAAACAACCTGAACAAAGTATTGCTAATAGTTCATACCATGCTGTTTATTTTAAATAGAAATGTGATCAATAAGAGTTTATGTACAGACGCTCCCTGACTTACGCAGGCGTTCCGTTCCAGAATGCCTTACGTAACTCGAATTTTGCATAAGTCAGAAACGTATACCCAACAATTACGCAAAAAAACAAAAACAAAAAAACCCTCCTATTTCTAGCTTACGGAACTTTTTCCATAAGTGCAGATTTGCCAAAGTCAGGTTTGCGTAACCCGGGAAGTGTCTGTGTATATATATATATAAAAATAAAAAACAAAGGTAACTGCTGACACATCCTGGGCATCTTCTACTTCGTCCACATCACTAATGAAGAGGTCCGCAATATCATCACACAATGTGCTGGGTCATATGAAGACCTCCTGATGACCGTGAAGAAGCGCAAGCTAAAGTGGTTCGTCCATGTAGCAAGATCATCTGGCCTATCCAAGATCATCCTCCAAGGGACAGTACAGGGGAAGAGAAGAAGAGGTAGACAGAAGAGATGGGTTGACAACATAAAAGAGTGGACAGGAATGGTCTTCACAGAGATTCAAGCACTGACACACAATCACCATGGGGTGAAGACAATTGGTTGACTGCTCATCAGTTATGGTGCCCCAACGACCAATGTGGTTATGGGAGTGATGATGATGATGATGATAACAAAGATATATAGAAGTTATTTACTTTGTATTAAAGAAGCTGAAACAGTCAAATAGTGCGTTGCAATGTGAAGTGTAACTCTTTAAAGTGACAGGTTTCAGGGTAGCAGCCGTGTTAGTCTGTATCCTCAAAAAGAACAGGAGTACTTGTGGCACCTTAGAGACTAACAAATTTGTTAGTCTCTAAGGTGCCACAAGTACTCCTGTTCTTTAAAGTGAACCAGCCAAATATTTTAAGGCCTAAAAGATCATAAAGCCTGATTAACTGCGATTGGCAGTTGCATGGATTATTTTGCATATGAAATGATACTATTAACCTTATCATTGAGGTATAGGTGATAATCTAGTAAGGAGGTATATAGAACTACTTTGTCTTATTTCAGTAATTATACTCTATTGGAATATAGATGGAACAAATAAAGAATCAAGTGACTGCATACTGCTGTATGATGAACTACAAAATGAGGACAGAAACATTATGAAATGTGAAGAAACTTCATGTAAAGTCTCTGTTCTAACTTCAAAATGGACATTTCTGTAGACAGCTAAGAGTAGTGGGGAAAAGAGCTTGGAGTCACGCAAAATTGGCCACAGGACCATATTGCAAAAGGTCATGTGGAAAGTAACTTGGGAAGTAGGTTACACACTGGAGCTAAGCTAGCAGATATTCAATGTCTGGCACAATGTATCATATACAAACTGAGATGCCGCAAGATTTTTTGCACAAAGATAGTAGAAGACATATAAAGTTATTTGTTTTTTCACCAAATGATAAGGGATACGCAACTTTTATCCTGGTTGGACATTTCAAATTTTCACCAGAAGCGCATGAGTCCCTTTTTGATTCAACCACATAAACTCTGGCAAGAAGAGGAACTGGGCTGTGCCACCCAACTGAAAACATATAGTGACCTGTAATTTTCAACACATTGGTTCCTGAAGCCTAAACAACTGGACGAGAGACTGAGAGTGGGACTGTCATCAGCTGGCTAGCGAGAGCATCCTCTGTTTGTCAACAACCGAAGTCTTGCTATGACATGCAATCTATTAACTATTTTTTTTTTAAATTCCATCTAGGGAAACTTCTATGAAATACAGACAAAAACCACTACCTTGAGTGAATCAATTCTTTATCTGAAGAAATCAGCGATTGCAACTGTGAAACTCACTTGGAAAACCCACCTTCATGTCAGTTCCAACTGATAAAAAATACTTTCATTGTTTACCCTAGTTTTGACTTGGTTATGAACTAGGAATGCTTCTTAGAAAGTACATACCTGAATAAAAAACCTCTGAGTGATTAAAATGTATGATCATGTGTATTCCACTAACACGTTTAATCATAGTTACCTAGAAGTTATAAGTAGACATCTTTGAGGCTAGAGAAACTCACTACACTAATTAGGCCTACTACTCTTTGTAATAGAAAACTATGCTCCCCTACAGCAAAAGTTCACTGCAAGAAACCCTAAACCCTGAGCACTTCAAAGATTTCATCTTAAAAATCACATGGATTTTGTGATCAAGAGAATTTCTGGAATCTGAGAGAAAAAGAGGAAAAAGCTTTGAATTGGCTTGTAAGCTAAAGATTTTACCAAGGAACCTTTGGATAAAGAGCTTACAGAAGTGGAAAAACTCTGGAGAAATTAGAATAGTGTCAAAATTATTACCTGCATATTTTGTTTTTCATTTGATGTGTGATAATCTTACATGTATAAGTAGCAAAGCTTGGCTATGAATATAACATCAGCAAGGTCATTTTGCTGAATTGACATTTTTCAATAATTAAATAACTTGTCTAAATGTATAAATTCTCCTTTAGTTGAACTGACACAAGCAGTCCCGTAATTCCACTGACATAGAAATCTGACTGGAAGTAAATAAAGATCTATATTTACAGCTCCATATTGCCATGTTTTGGTTAATAAAACTAAAAATCATAATAATTCTCCAGTCTGTACTTTACATAAGGAACACAGAGCAAAAGAACAGTGAGAAACCTAGTAGAAATAATTCACTAATTAAATTACTTAACCATTGTGAGTTTCATAACCTATCTGGTAGAATGACCCCTGGGGCAGTTTGCAGACTTTTGGATTCTTGTGTGGTGTGCTGGAGCAGAATGATTCTGCGCAAGACAGAGCCCTTCAGAGGGTAGAAAATTATCTTTAAGATAAGTCTGTTGTGTCTGCCTAACTGGAGTCACTGTTTAATGGGCAGCACAACAGTGAGTGGTGGACAGAGCTTCACCTTTATTTGTGGCTCTAAGCTGTTTGCCATCTAGCACTATACTGTGTGTGGGGGGGGAGGTAACAAACACACAGGAGCTTTGGGGTAGGTCTACACAGCCCATGGCAGCAAACCACCCAGCCAGGGTCAATAGATTCGGGCACATGCTACCATGCTACAAATAGTAGTGTAGGCAGTGCTTTGAAGTTGTGACTCAGGCTGCAGGTCAGGCTGTGAAGCCTAGGGAAGAGTATGGCCGTCTTGAAACATCTAGGACCTGATTTTCTTAAGTGTTGAGCATAAGTGATTTCTATTTACTTCAACGGGAATCTTGGGTGCTCAATATCTCTGAAATTCAGAGCTTGTGTATATCTGTGTGTCTGAGTTTTGGCACCCAAAAATTGAGGCATCTTAAATTTTTTGACATGCACATTTTGGCCATATGCAGAATTCTCTCTTTTATTTCATTTCAGTGACTTGAAGTGTAGCACCAAAGCAAACTGTTTTCCCAACATAGTGTATTATGAACACACCCCACTGGCAGAATATTTCTTTTCTTTTGATGCCACTATTTAAGTGTCCTTCGCTTGCTTTGCCAGAACTATGTGGGGTATTGTCTGCACAGTATGCAAACACATTTCTCTGGAATGAAATGCAGCGCCTTTTCTTTCTTGCCATTCTGTAGGCAACAGATTTTGAGGCCTCACTGTCATTTGCGGATAATCCAAGAAGTTTCACATACAATTTCTGTATTGGAGATATGTCAGACAATAAAAGTATTTTTCCTACTCTTACTGGAAACATCTGGTGCATTAGAAAATGGATGACAGCACTGTGAGTTATAGGTTAGGATTTCCTTGGAGACAGAAGTTACCATTTATTTTCTTGTTGCTGCTTTTCTTTGACCACAGCTGTAACTGGCAACCGTGTTTTCAATTAAGGAACACAGTGAATTTGCTGGCAATATTCCATAGCTGGTGCTGAACTGAATGTTACTTAAAGCTAGCTTCTGCCGAGGTTTGTTCAGCCTTTTTCTCTTTCTGACAACAACAAAAAGAGGAGGCACTTTCTCTTGTATTTTATTTGTTCTCCATTATTTTTCATTCAATGCTGATATTTTCCTACCTTTGTAATATACATTATTCACACTATCATGACCCTAGAGCAGTGCTTCTCAAAATCGGGCCACCGCTTGTTCAGGGAAAGCCCCTGGCGGTCCGGGCCGGTTTGTTTACCGGCCACATCTGCAGGTTCGGCTGATCGCGGCTCCCACTGGTTGGGTTCACCGCTCCAGGCCAATGGGGGCTGCGGGAAATGGTGCAGGCCGAGGGATGTGCTGGCCGCCCTTCCCACAGCCCCGATTGGCCTGGAGCGGCGAATCGCAGCCAGTGGGAACTGCAATCGGCCGAACCTGCGGACGCGGCAGATAAACAAACTGGCCCGGACTGCCAGGGGCTTCCCTGAACAAGTGGTGGACCAGCTTTGAGAAGCACTGCCCTAGAGGATACTACATTACACATTATCCATTTTGCTGAATAACCATCCTTGTGGCTGCAAAGCTGTGAAAGAAATGTATCCAGTCAGCTTTTAATTTTATCAGTCTTTTAGCCTTCTATCAAGGAGGGCTTATTCAATAACTGTTTATTACTGTCTTAAGAGCAGTGGCACTGCTTTCCTGATTCCAAGTACCTTTCACCAACTCTAAGATGATCACATACTTTTAGGCTAAATGTTTTACTTTGGCAGTCCCACAAATAACTCATAAAAAGGGATCAGACTAATTTAATTTCACAATGTATCTTCTTCTTCATTGCTTAGCCGAACGGTCGGCTATGGTGATCATTCGCCATTTAGTCCATTCAGGTACCGATGTAAAGGCTTCTTGAGCCAAGAGTCCAACATCGGAACAGACTTGATGAACCCGTTAATAGAGGGTCTGTCTCTGGGCCCCTGCCACACTTCGGTTGGTGGGAATTTTATTCCAGATAAAATTCCACCTTCAGGGAGTGCTGTGTAAGTATGTTAGGTTAAGGTCCTTATAATAAAAATGTTACCACCAGAAATTTTGAAATTCTTTTACTGTTTTGCAGTTATAAGTTTCATAGCATTCCTTATTTTTATGTTAATGTCAATAAAAAAATTATCAATTTGGTATTGTCCTCAGTGTACGTGTTCTTGCCAAGCACCCCTAAAATCCTCTCGCAATATAGAACTCTCTGAGTTCTTAAACTTTGTAGTCTAAATTGAATAAAAACCTGTAAATCTTCTGGTCGAATGTGATCAGTGGTGAGCCATCAAAACTAACCCATCAAATTCAGGTCAACAAACGACCCTGCCACCAGACTTCTGGGCTGTGGTGGTCCTGCCTCTTCCCCTCCCTATTGGGAGTGGGCTTTTGCAGGAAGTTTTTGCTTATTTATTTTGCACCATGCAGATACCTGGGCAGCGGAGGAGGCGGTATGTGCTACTCAGCTTCCCAGGTCCCTTGGACTCCCCAGGGTGATTACTGATGAACCCAGGAAGCTGAGTAGCAGATACCGCCTCCTCAGCCACCCGGGAACCTGCATGGTGCATATAAAAGCTCAGGATTCTCTGCCTGGCTGCTCCTCTCCAGCACTCTCCATCCCCGTCTCTGGAGGTCCCCACCAGCGCTCACCGGTTCCTCCCCTCCTCCCCACTCAGCCTCCTTCCCACTCGGCCCCCCTGCCGCTGCTTGCTGGTCCCTCCTCCCTCCTTCCCACCCCACTTGGCCCCCTGCTGCCACTCACCGGTCCCTGCTCTGGTAGGAGGAGGAATGCATCAAGTGGCGGCACGGGGCTGAGCGAGGAGAAGAGAGGAGGGACCCTACATGGCGAGGGGTGGCTGAGTGGGGAGTGGGGAAGGAGAGGAGGAATGCACATGACAAGCAGAGAGGGGGTCAAGAGGGAAAGGGTGGGAGAGGAGGGACCAGCAAGCAGCGGCGGGGGGGGCGAGCGGGGAGGAAGGAACAATGAGTGGTGGTGGGGGAAAGAGGGACCGGTGAGTGGGGAAGAGGCTGAGCAGGGTGGGTGTGCAGGGTGGGCGGGGCCATGGCCAAAAGAGGCAGTGCAGGGAGCTAGTCTCCCAAGGGGAAGCTTTACCTGCTGCCCATGTCACCCACGTTGTCTCTCTGAAAGAGTCAATATCATTTGAAACCCCAACAGAGTCATCAAGATTTAGAACTGGCTGAAAAACTGGATACATTTTTTGTGACATTTTAATCCTGTGTTTCTTGGAAACATCAACATTCAGAAAATTTTGACAAGCTGTGGTCAACACCTCTCTCAAATAAGGAAATCCACTGTCTCCCCGAAACATGCCATAACCGGGCCAGTAACTAAGGAATTATTGTTTGACACAACCCACTTCATGTTTATATATCGACTACAGGGCAGTATCTAACCTCTCATTCCTGAGCAACTTAAAGCAAGCACAATCTCTTCCACGCTGTTCCATGAATAATTTGTTGCATCCATTAGGTCAGTGCATGTGGTGGACCTAAGTGGGGGTTGCAGGGGAGAACAGAGCTTAGCATTCAAGTCCTTTCTTTGTAACTTGCTTTACAGGAGGAACACTACTAAGCATCCCCATAAGCATGAGGATGGCTGTTGTGGGAGGACTTTGTGTAAATGCACAGGAGGAAGGTTACTGGAGGCACCTCCCTTTACATATGCAGTCCCAAAAAGACAATCAGAATCCAGCCCCAAGGGCAGAAGGGTGATGTAGGAGTAAACACTACTAACAGGAGAACTTAAGAAACCATAAGTTAAACTAGGCAGTCTCCTGTTAGGTGCTTTTCCTGCTACATCCCTCTGCCTCCTTGTATGCCAATTTATACCCATAGCCCCTCACACTGACTTGTTAGTAAATTAACAGTGGATTGATGAATTAACCATACATGGATATGCATGGTTCCATATTTTTAAAATATATTGGCTTCTAGAGGATATAATGATAATAGCCATCCCTCCATTGCCTATTGTTCTTTTCCTTCTCTCTGTTATTTCTTTGCCCTCTTGGTAGTATACTTTTGAAAAGGGGTTTAGGAATTGAATGACTCTGAAATCATTAAAGTTTTGTTACAGCGTATGGGTCTAGAATCTGATCTCCATTACAACAATGGAAGTCTGGAGTGACTCCACTGGCTGAAATGGAGCTATTGCAGATTTTCAGCGGTGTAGTTCAGAGCACAAGCTGATATATAGCATCAACCTAGAGAAAAAGGGAGTGTGTGTGTGTGTATACACACACACACACACACACACATAGCATGTGTCATTATCAAAGCGCTGTACAAAACATTAGACAATCCACACAACAGCCCTAAGGCAGATGAGTACTATCATATTTATGAAATTATTAGGGCTGTCAAGCAATTAAAACAATTGATCACGATTAATGGTGCGATTAAAAATTTAATTGTGATTAACCGTGTGATTAATCGCACTGTTAAACAATAGAACACCATTTATTTAAATATTTTTGGATGTTTTCTGCATTTTCAAATATATTGATTACAATTACAACACAGAACACAAAGTGTACAGTGCTCACTTTATATTTATTTTTATTATAAATATTTGTGCTATAAAATAATATTTTTCAATTCACCTCATGCAAGTACTGTAATACAATCTCTTTGATGAAATTTGAACTTACAAATGTAGAATTATGTACAAAAAATAACTGCATTCAAAAATAAAACAATGTAAAACTTTAGAGCCTACAAGTCCACTCAGTCCTACTTCTTGTTCACTCAGTCACTCGGATAAACAAGTTTGTTTACATTTGCAGGAGATAATGCTGCCCATTTCTTGGTTACAATGTCACCTGAAAGTGAGAACAGGTGTTCACATGGCAATGTTATAGCCAGCTTCACAAGCTATTTGTGTGCCAGATGTATTAAAAATTCATATGACCCTTCATGCTTCAACTGCCATTCCAAAGGACATGTGTCCATGCTAATGAGGGGTTCAGCTCGATAACTATCAAAGTAGTGCAGATGGATGGATGCATGTTCACTTTCATAATCTGAGTAAGTTGCCACCAGCAGAAGGTTGATTTTGTTTTTTGGTGGTTCGGGTTCTGTAGTTTCCACATCGTATTGCTGCTCTTTTAAGACTTCTGCAAGGATGCTCCACACCTCATCTCTCTCAGTTTTTGGAAGGCACTTCAGATTGTTAAACCTTGGGTCGAGTGCTGTAGCTATCTTTCGAAATCTCACATTGGTACCTTCTTTGTGTTTTGTCAAATGTGCAGTGAACGTGTTCTTAAAACAAACAACATGTGATGGGTCATCATCCAAAACTGCTATAACATGAAATATATGGCAGAATGCGGGTAAAACAGAGCAGGATACATACTAATCTCCCCCAAGGAATTCAGTCATAAATGTAATTACAACATTTTTTTTAACGAGCGTCATTAGCATGGAAGCATGTCCTCTGGAATGTTGACCGAAGCATGAAGGAGCATATGAATGTTTAGCATATCTGGCACGTAAATACCTTGCAATGCTGGCTACAAAAGTGCCATGCAAAAGCCTGTTCTCACTTTCAGGTGACATTGTAAATAAGAAGCCAGCAGCATTATCTCCTGTAAATGTAAACAAACTTGTTTGTCTTGTGACTGATTGAACAAGAAGTAGGACTGAGTGGACTTGTAGGCTCTAAAGTTTTACATTGTTTTGTTTTTGAGTGCAGATACATAACATAAAAAAATCTACATTTGTAAGTTGCAGTTTCACGATAAAGAGATTGCACTATAGTACCTGTATGAGGTGAATTGAAAAATACTATTTCTTTTATCATATTTACAGTGCAAATATTTGTAATAAAAATAATACTATAAAGTGAGCACTGTATACTTTGTAGTCTGCATTGTAATTGAAATCAATATATTTGAAAATGTAGAAAAAACATCCAAAAATATTTAACAAATTTCAATTGGTATTCTATTGTTTAACCGTGCGATTAAAATTGTGATTAATCGCTATTAATTTTTTTAATCACAATTAATTTTTGAGTTAATTGCGTGAGTGAACGACGATTAATTGATAGCCATAGAAATTATATATCAAAGCACCCAGCAACTGCAAGTTGTTTCCTTGCCTCTGAACTTTTCCACTTGCAAACTCTTGGTACATCCCTAGAAATAACTATTTGAGAAGAATGACAGTATGACTAAACAATAATGAACCAAACAGCATGTTCAGAACACAGAGGAGGGTTGCCTGAAATGTGAGCAGATTGAGAAGAATGGAATTAATGCCAGGAGACTACTGTTCTTTAGGAATCTCTCTATACATGACACAAGTTACTGCATCTACAAGGGAATTCACAAGACACTGCTGACAGGTAAGAAGGTCACCAACTTGGCTGTTGTCATTAGAAAGAAACAGAGGCCAGCACTGATGAGAAGAAACGGCATTAGAAAACCACTAATCGCAATAAGTCATTCATAAAAGAACCCTCTTGTCCAAATATATCAACTATACTTGTATCCTTCTACTCCTGTGATTGGAAAATAGTCTCTCTACCAGGGCTGAACTTATGGATGGGCAACGTGTGCGACCACCCTGGGCGTCATGGCCGAGGGAGGAGGGTTGTCATGATCAAGAGACTGCAGAAAAGCCAAGCCCACCCAGGAGGAGCGGGGAGAGGATAAAGGAGGCTGCGGGACAGGAGCTAGGTGCTCACAGATATCCCCTCTACGCCCTCCCGGCAGCATGACATCTGCAACACTGCCGCCGCTCCACCGGCTGCTGCTTTGCCTGCTGAGTGGCTGCTCGGGGAGCAGTACTTAAAGGGTGCCAAAGAAAGCTTGTCCAGGGCACCATTTTCTCTAAGTCCAGCCCTGCTCTGTACTCGGATACTCTCCCCACCATATTCCCTGAACTTCTGCTTTTCCAATTACTGTTTTACCCAAAAGACTGCTGTTTCTTTGCAGCACATTGCTGTGCTCTGACACTAACCTAAACATTCAACTGTGACACAAGTTACACTGGTGTTGCTTATAGTAGGAGTGGCCCTGAACAGCTTCTGCCCATCCCCTTTGTGTGTCTTTTTAGTAGGGCTCTCTCTCTCTCTCAAAGAACTCTCTTATACAGTTTGAGAACAGAAAAGGGCAATTTCCATATAAATGGGAATGGGGCATTGCATAAGCAGACAGCAACAGCCTGATATGATCACACAGCATGAACAGAGAATTAAAAATGTCAAATATCCAAAGGAGAACTCACTACAGGTTTCTGAACAATCCCATTGGCCCTACTATATTCACAAAACCTATCTGCTAAATAATTACCAGTAATTAAGTTACTGGGGCAAATTTTCTGCTGATGTGAACACATTCAGGTCCCTGGACTTCAAAAATTTACTCATTTCCACCAGCAGAGAATCTGGCCCTTCATCTGTTTGCAAATTATTTAAAATATGAAAAAAAGGGCCCAACCCAGCAAATAAGTTGCGTGCAGCTCTAGAGATGACTAGGGCAAGGGTCCTTACACTTTTTCCACAATGTGAGTCAACTCTCAATAGAGTGTCTTGTGAACCAACCCCGATGCCCATTTGTGAGCTTGTGATCACCGTGCCCAATCATAACAAAATAACAACCCTGTGCCAACTACATCAATTATTTATATTGGAAATTAAGTAGAAAATAAAAAAAATAATTAGAAAATATATAATGTTGTGGGTTGGGCAAAACATCATTGAAGCTCATGGGTGTAATTACCGCCCATCATATAAGATGGCTGTAAGAAACAATTAAGCTCCCTTTTGAAGCATGAGTGTCTCCTACCCCAAACCCAGGGTCTTTGTACACTGGAACTGGTGGTTTAATTTCCAGTTTGGATAGACATACCTGCATAAACTTTACTCGAGCTAACACACTAAAACTAGAAGTATAGCCACACTGTCACAAGCAGCAGGAGGTGCTAGCCACCCAGGTACATACCTGAGGTTTCAGACAGGATTGTATCTGGGGCAGCTAGCCCATCCCACCAATGTGGCTGCACTTCTGTTGTTAATGTGCTACTTCAGACCTAGCATGGGCATTTCTACTCAAGCTGGAAATTACACCTCCTGTGCTATACCCACAGATGCATCACCACCCACATCAAAGGCACATGGAAGTCTGCTTAGGAATTTGAACTATGTGGGACAGGCGCTTGTCTGGGTATTGTTGTTAGCAGAGATGGGAGGGGGGTGAGAGAAGCAGAAGAAACACCATAGAAACAGGCCCAGAAGAAGCAGAAAGCCAGACACAGCCAGAACAAGCACTGAGAGCATGGCCCTAAGAAAAACCTATACAGAGAGCTTTTGGGTTGAGCGATGACTGAAAGTGGCATGGAGCTGAGAACAGTTTGAGTTTTTCTGTGTTCAGGGAAACCGGGCTTTTTACATCCTTTGTAAATAAACAGCTCTGCATCAAAGATACCTGACTCCATCAACAATGTTGCCTCCTAATGAAAACAACCTGCAGGGCACCAAACTTTGGCTAACCCTAGGTCAAAAGGGGGTAACAAATACTTCTAGCTATCTTAATTCAATTTAGAAGACAGAACATAGTAAAAGAGCCAACATGCTGGGACCAGCAATCTTTCAATAGACCACAGACTGGGAACTGCTAATAGAAGTCTTTTAACCCAGTTTCAACATAAAATGAATATAATATCATATACTTGTTTCCAAATCTGCCCCAGGGGTTAAGCAGAATTTGAAAAACTAAATACCTATTTGTATAATGTTTAGTCAGAGTTCAGTTTGCTAGGTTTTATTTTAAGTTGTCACTTTAGACTTCTGGGTTTTGAGAAATACCTTTAAATATTACTGGCAAAAGGAAATATAGCCCCAAGGGCTGAACATACAATGGTTAATGTTTACATACACTGTGTATTGAAAGGGAAGGCAAATGGAATGATTCTAAGTACGTAGAACAGTTGCTGTCTGAAACGGTAAAAAATGATAACATAAAAGCAGTAGTAGCATCACTATTAAGGATGGCTCGTCTCCCATGTAATGTCTGATATTCTGAGTTTGATATTGCACCTCAGCCATTTCAAATCCCATTCAGCTCAAACTTGCTATGTAACTTATCATCAAATGTTCAATTTTATGTTTCCAAAGGGGGGAAAAAAGGGGTGATAATAGTAGTTGAATTTTACTTTTTTTAAAACACAGTGACCATTAGCTACTGATTTTTGCTAAACTAATCTACTCGTCCGTTCTCTGTCCACCATCAAATTCTTCTCTCTCCACCATTATTTATTTTAAAAAATGTATCAAAATTATTATTGTCATTCTTATTTAAAATATATTGAGCTGCAGAAGGGCATAATGGATAGAGGCAGTGAACCAGACTCAGGAGAGTTGGTTTCTATTCCTGGCTCAGCCATTGACCTGCTGTGTTGACTTTAGGCAAATCACTTCACCTCTCTGTGCATCTGGATCCACCTTCTGCCTTTATTCATGTTGTCTATTTAGTTGGTAAGCTCTTCAGATCAGAGAGGGTCTCTCGCTCTGTGTTTGTACAATGTCTAGGACAATGGGGCTGTTAGTACCTCATACAAACAGTAATAATCCATTTTTTATGTCTAGGTTTATTGCAAAGGTCCAAAAGTGCAGCTGCTTTTGTGGAGAGAAATACCAATTGTTTAATATTACGTGCTGCAACACCATACAACAGTTTAGGACAGACAGGAATAAAAACCCTATTCAGAGGAAACAGCAGGAGAATTTTAGGCAGAGAGCAGGAACAACTCAAACAGTTCTGCCAAACCAGCAGCAATAGGATGTACTCAGCTCCAGTGGCCCCAAGAAATTATACGTAGATGATTTTGCTCATGTTCCAGTGCTGCATGATATTGACTACATACAACTTCATCCTGGCTGACAGCTCTATTGGGATTGCACCAATTACGTGCATGTTTGATTACCTATTTTCTACCCCTTTTAGCACTTACAGGACTTGCCTCCAGACTCCCTCCCTGCCCCTCCATCCTTCCCCAGCCCACACACACACATTCTGTTTCCCTCTGCCACTCACAATTTTCATAACATAGCAGTTTAGGTTAGATGGAGGGAGAAGGTGACAGACTGAATTTTGGGTTTGAAATGTATGCCCCATTTGTATGCATTTGCTAGGGACCCCAACTTTATTTATACAGGTCCTGACTAACAAAATATAAATAACCAAGGTAGTATTTGGCAAGAAAACCAAGTAAAATCTCTGTTTTTGTGATATTGTCTTTAACAATCCCAAAAGGTCATTGTACCTTGCTTTTACATTTCATTTGAAATATAACACCTACAACAGCACAACTCCTCCTGATAGAATGTCGGACGACTGGTTCAGTTCTGATTCAGAAGGAAAAGGGCCACTTACTGAATCAACACCATTTTTTATAATAATAATAATAATAATAATAATAATTTTTGCAGCCCTTAATTTTTTCTTGTTTATTTCCCATCCAACTGTAGACCCAACTCAATCCTGATTAGTTTAATGAGATGTAATGGGATTCAGAGCAAGATGGGGTGAGTCCATAACTAGAGTCGATACATTTTTTTGTACTTGTTAATTATTATAATTTATTATTTGAATTACAGTAATGCCTAAAGGCCATATCTGACATCAAGGCCACTATTGTGCTAGACACTGTACATGGTGAGAGAGAGTCCCAGCCCTGACCACCTCACTGATTAAGAAGACTGCTGACTATCAGATGCAATAGAAAGACAAAAAAAAGACAGACATAAATAAGTATTTTTATGTAGTGATAGATTATATTGATTTGCTTTTCTTTATCATTAGCTAAGAGTTCACACATGGCACCCAGTATATGTAGTAAAATTTACCTGCAAAACATACCTTTACAGTGTGAAACAATATACTGTATTGGTCTGTGAGTGGCATTTAGTATCTTTAAATTATATAAAAGCTCCATAACCTACTGTAAATCCACTATCAAATAGCAAATGAGAGACTGAAGATGAAACTACTTGCAGCCACCTCCAAAATAACAAAGAATATCCTGGAGGTGGCTAGAATCCAGTACTTACAGCTTAGAACAGTGCCCACGGAATCTGTATTATTTTGTAATGACTGATATAGTGGACTTTTATTAAGGAGACAGCATGGTACATCAGCAAGGAAGAGATGTAAAAAAGCCCCGAAAACCCCAACATGCCAGCTGCCAGGTAGATCAGATACATAGAGGAGTTATAGATAAAGTTATCACTGATTCCGCCATTGCTACATGCATATAACTAAAGTCAATAGGAATTTTGCATATACACCAGAGCTACAGAATAAGGTGTTTTACTGGATATTTCAACCTGCCCTTTAACGCATGACAATGAAAACCTAGCCTTGCTTATAAGAAGTGAGATTACATACCATTAAATCTTGATTTGACTATTTTACATAGTACAACTCTAACTCAAATATCTACAAACAGCAGGAGACATGAAGTGAGAGGCCTATCATTATAAGGTACAGTAAGCCATCCTAAGGAAGATTTCAATGAACATAAAAATATATTACATATGAAAGGAACATATGAGCTATCGATAAGTGCAAAGCACAGGAAGATGAAAGAAAGCAAATTCTTCAGCCTCTGAATAGCGACAGGGCAGCATTACACCTAAAAAAAGCTAACAGTAAATTTTTGGCTTAAACACACATACACACCCCACCACCACCACCACCACCACCACCACCACCACCACACAAGCATTTAAAAATAGGCATCACATTACTAAGGTTATACCAGTAGAACTAAAAATGTGTGTGTGTTTAAAAATAAGGGGTTGCAACGACTTTGAAGAATATGATTAGAATTCAAAATGATCTTGACAAATTGGACAAATGATCTGAAATAAATAGAAAAAAAATCAATAAGGACAAATGCAAAAGTACTACACTAAGGAGAGAATAATCAAATTGCACAACTACAAAATGGGAACCAACTGCCTAGGAAGAAGTACTGCGGAAAGCAATCTGGGGGTTTTAGTGCATCAAAAACTAAATATGAATCAACAATGTAATACCGTTGCAAAAAAAAAAAAAAAAAAAAAAAAGCAAACATCATTCTGGGATGTATTAGAAAGTTTTGTAAACATGACAGGAGAAGTAATTCTTCTGCTCTGCTTGGAGTTGATAAGGCCTCACCTGGAGTACTATGCCCAGTTCTGAGCATCACACTTTGGGAAAGATGTGGACAAACTGGAGGAAGTTCAGAGGAGAGCAACAAAAATGATTAAACTCTAGACAACATGACCTATGAGGAAATATTGAAAAAAAATTGGTTTTGTTTAGTCTGGAGAAGAGAAGACTGAAAGGGGACACAATAACAGTCTTCAAGTGTGTGTAAAGGTTTTTATAAAGAGGAGGGTGGTAAATTGTTCTCCTTAATCACTGAGGACAGGACAAGAAGTAATGGGTTTAAATTGTAGTAAGGGAGATTTAGCTTAGACATTAGGAAAAATTTACCAACTATAAGGGTATTTAAGCACTAGAACAAATTATTTAGGGAGGTTGTGGATTTTCCATCACTGGAGATTTTTAAGAACAGGTTCCATAAACACCTAACAGAGGTGGTCTAGATAATACTTAGTCCTGTCTCAGTGTAGATAACCTATCAATAGGGCCCTACCAAACAGGGCCGGCTCCAGGGTTTTGACCGCCCCAAGCAGCCAAAAAAAAAAAGAAAAAAAGCCGCAATCACGATCTGTGGCGGCAATTCGGCGGGAGGTCCTTTGCTCCCAGCGGGAGTGAGGGATCGTCCGCCGAATTGCCGCCGAATACCTGGTCGTGCCGCCCCTCTCCGGAGCGGCCGCCCCAAGCACCTGCTTGCCAGGCTGGTGCCTGGAGCCGGCCCTGCTACCAAATTCACGGCTGTGAGAGATGCATCATGGACCATGAAATCGGGTCTTCCCCATGAAATCTGGTCTTTTGTGTGCTTTTACCTTATACTATATAGATTTCATGGGGAAGACCAGCATTTCTCAAACTGGAGGTCCTGACCCAAAAGGAGGTCATGGGGGTTGCAAAGTTATTGTCGGGATGGTCATGGTATTGCCACCCTTACTTATGCACTGCCTTCAGAGCTGGGTGGCTGGAGAGCAGCGACTGCTGGCCAGGCACCCAGATCTGAAGGGCTGCGCCCCACCAGCAGCAGCTCAGAAGTAAGGGTGGCAATACCATACCATGCCACCCTTACTTCTGTGCTGCTGCCTTCAGAGCTGGGTGGGCAGCTGCTGGTTACCATGCCATACTTACTTCCGTGCTGGTGCTCAGAGCTGGGCTTCCACCCAGCAGCCACCACTCTCCAGCTGCCCAGCTCTGAAGGCAGGACCGCCCACAGAAGTAAGGGTAGCAATACCGAGAAGCTGCCCCCCCACACACACACAACCTGGCATACACACCTCACAACTTCCTTTTGGGTCAGGACTCTTACAGTTACAATAATATGACATTTCAGACTTAAATTGTGAAATTGACCAAAATGGACTGTGAATTGGGGAGGGCCCTATTTATCAAGCTCCCTTCCAATCCTACATTCTAAGATATTCAGAAGCAAAGGCTTAAGTTTCTCTTCACATTTGTTTTAATTTAAATTTTATATTATATATAAACCTTTTTATACTAAAATAATTGACTGGGGTTATATGACCTACAGTGCTGTAACCTTTTTGCTCAGCTAGCAGATCAATACTTTGTTGAATATGCAGTGATTTCATACATTCATTTGAATGAAGAAATTGCCATGTTATATATTGTACACCAGAAGCAGAACTAAGCCTTTACGAAGAAATAGATGTGATTTTGAACAAATCTCAAAACGGAGTCTCAATTTAAGCTTTTTCCAGGACAACATATGGTCATATTAAGCAATTCTACAGGTAATTCATCCATTCCAACTGTTCTGTACATATCATTTAGGAAGGCAGAATGTTCACCTTGGGGTCTTTAAATAGTATAAATCAATTATCATAACTAGCTGTCAAATACTTCTCAGGGATCATTAAAAGTTTATGAAACAAACCACTATCTTCTGAGAATGATGAGATGGGAGATTTTTTCCCTCTTATTAAAATCTAGGCAGTAAACAATACAATGTCTGAATGTATTAGAAATGTTTGGTGTACACTGGTTGACCAATGCTACCAGTAATACAATATATCTGAGCACAAAATAAGACAAACCTTATGCAAAAAAACCCAGACATATTGATTATCCAGCATAAGTTCATCAGTACAGGGCCGGTTGTAAACAGAATAGCCCTGTTTCAGTTGTATTTTTCTGGAGCCTGTTAGAAAATTAAAAGATACTGGAGCAAGATGTGCTTGCAGATACACTGGTGCTACTCCGTTTAAGGCCCCACTTAAGCAAAGCACTTAGGTACATACATAAGTCCAACACTATTCAGCAAAGCACTATGTGCTTAACTTTAAGCACATGCTCAAGACCCACTGACTGCAAACATGCTTAAGCACATGCTTTAAGTCATTTACTGAATTGGGGTCTGCACACATGGAATTCCATTTTGGCCCTTCCCTCCATCTGGGTCTTCACTCACCCTCCAGAGACATCAGTGGTTTGATGAATAGAAGCTCTCCAGAGGACGGTTGTTACATCCCCTTAATTTTTAGATCTCAGGAAATCCATTGAAGGCAAGGAGATTTTGCAATGCTTCCCAGCCCAGCAGTTCCCACTGCTTCTTGAACAGCCTGGCTCCTACAGGTGACCAAGTACATGTTTTATATATGTCTTAATTACCAGGGGCTAACATGACTGCAGTTGCCCATGGAAATAGATTTATTTGAGGGTGCCAAAACATGTAATAAAGAGGGAAGAAGCATATATGGCTGTTAACAAACCAGATTCTCTTTTGGGATTTCTTCTGAGGAGGAAGGGAGAATTTATCACATCTTGGAGAGCACCGTAGCCAGCCTCAAACCTTCCTCACTCAGTGCTTCTCCACTAAAGCCACCTTACTGCTGAATGAAGGCATCCCCATGGGGGTTTAATACACTTTAATTTATGCACATTAACTTAACTACTTCATTTGATTCATCTTATTTTACTGAGTTTCCCTGATCAGATAAAGTCTCTCAGAGTAGGAGCCCTGCAGGACCCTCACAGAAGAGTTATGAGGTAAGGGAGGACAACATGGCAGAGTTGATAATTGCTGATTTCCATGCCTTCCTAACTTAGACCTGCTGTTGTAGACACACTTCCATTCAAGGAACTAGAGGAGAGCTTGGGAGGTTTAAACAGGCTAGATACTGGTAGTCACATAGACTACTGGATCACTTGTCATCTGATACTTTCTTGGTTGAAATGAAATTAATGAAATGTTACAGGCAAAAGCACTTGTTTTCAACCTTTGGAGGGACAACTAGTGAAGTCCTAAGTTTGGAAAGTTTTACTCTCTTTAAAAGACTTTCTTTTGTCCCTCAGATAATTTGTGTCAGTGCCATAGTAAAATTAAATCAGGGCCAAGCAAAATAATGTTTTAAATATGACATCAGAGCAAATACTTGTATATACAGCTTTTCTTTGTTCTAATTTTTAAGGCATGAGGATTTCTTTTTGTCCTTGGTTTAAAATATATTCCAGAATTTTCTGTTTACAAACTAGAAAGCTGCAGATATTCCCATGTAGGCATTTCACAATTTATTCTATTTGAAGGGGCACAGGTAAAAATGCATTGCAGAGAAATGGTGCTTTCTTTTCTAACAAGCATATAGTTCAAGCATCAGTCTGTTGAAATACAATTTCTATCTCTGTGTCAGTGATGAGTATTTATACCTCTGAGATGGCCTGAATCACTCCTCCACTGGAAAGAGAAATAAAAACAATGAAAGAAACATGCCCTGCTTTGGAGTGTACTACGCACATCTAACACTGTGCTCAGCTCTGTATGAGGAAGACTGGAGTTATACTGCGGGGGGAAGATCTTTTAAGCTTGATGCCAAAAGTGTATTCAGAAAGAACAGTGTCACTCTTGTCTTCCTGTTCTAACACTTCTCTTTTCCATTTAAATAGCCACTGCCTGGTTTGCCCTAAATATTGTAAATCGCCAAAAGGCAAAGTCTTGGCAGCAACTCATTCAGACTATTATTACAGGTGTCTGAAAGGATGTTACATCTAGGTCTCATATGTTAAAGCAGTACACAGTTATTGGGGAACCTATGCTTTAGTGACCTTTACATCTTGTTTAGAATTTCTCTAGGCACTCAGCCCCTGAAACATGTCAGTTATATATTACTGCAGTTGTGCAGCAGGAAGAATGTTCCCCTTCTTTCTTCATTGCCACTGCCTAGGTGTAGTGCCTAGACTAGTCAGTATTCACACTAGACATAAATAATTTTGACAGTCAGGAGAAGCACGCACTAAATATACAAGTCCCATACAGCAGCAATCAATCTTATCTGACTGACTAACCCCAGAAACATTTTTTTAAACATTTTTTTTCTTTTGATCATCTTCTGAAGGTTTTTGACAGACACTTTTTGGTTTCCTCTTTATATTGAAGCTGTAACAGAGCCAGAATAATAAATAAGATATTTCTTTAGCCTCCCAATATTCTAGCTAAATGGCATACACTGGGACTGAAAGTGGAAATCTATAGACAAATGGTGTAATCCTGATACAGGATAGGCAGGTGATTTATCTGAGGCTTAGATTTGATACATCAAGAAGGGGGGAAACCCTTACTTGCTGAAAAATTTCAGTTCTTTGGGAAACATGGTCTTCTAAAATGGTACTAGAGACATTTCAAAACAGATTAAGAATAATGTATTTCAAGAACAGCAGTATTCTTTTCATGTTTTTGTTTTTAGGAAATTATGCACACCACATAACTTTCCTCCACAAAAATAGGGTGGTGGTGGTGAGGGGAGGAGTGATTGTTAATGCAGCCCTGATGTGTGAATGAACTTGCGTTACATAGTGATATTTCTTAGGGTGTGCCCATTACTGGTGCAAGACATAAAATTCACCATTACAAAAAAGAAGACCAGGAGGATACATTCAAACCATGTATCAGTGCTGACCACAGATACAACAGGTATTCTGGAATATTAACAAATGTGGTGTCATATCACAACACCACCCTTAACTCAGTCTGGGTTTCACCTGATTTCAGTTTTGTGTAGTTTGCAGCCAACTTAGTTTAATTGGCAATGCCTCCTATTACCCTCTCAGCCCTAGTGGAGGCTTTGATACTGGGGACCATTCCATCCTTCTAGAATACCCATCTGGCTATCTAGGTGTTTCTCACCCTTCCTGTTATGGATACACTTGTATCAGACTCTTTTCTCTCTGGTAACAAAGGAGTTCCACCTCTGTAACAAAGCTCCACCTCTATAGTGTCACAATGGGTTTATTTCTAAGCCCTCTGCTCTTTCTGTTTAACCTTTGTCCCCTTGATTACATAGCTATCTTTAATATTAACAATTCTGTACTAAAGATATAAAATATGTACATTTGGCTACCTCTAACTTCTCCTTGCCCACCTTCTCTTCTTGTCTTAAGCAAGTAAAGATGTGCTGCCATCTCATTTTCATTTAGAGAATTTTCCTCAAAATGTGTTTCTCTTGAACAAGTGGAGCATCTTCAACACACTTTTTTATCTTTTGAACTCAGATGCCTTTGCTTCCACATACTGGAACACTGACATAATCTTATCTTTTAACGCTTCTTTTCATACATCCCCAAGGCCTGTAAATCCACTTTTCACTGTCTGCAACTTTTCCCATGTATGCTAATGCCTCATCTTCATTTCTGCTCAAATCCTTAGCCATGCCTTTTTTGCCTTGACTCTTGCGGCTCTTGGCTCTGGTCTCCCTCAAGACCCTCCTCTTCAAACCTCATCATGGTCAGATTGGTACTGTCTGCCCTTTCATGTGCATAAAAACAGGCAGTCAACCTTCCTCCTCCTCAACAAATTCCATCAGCTCTCCATTTTTTTTCAGGATCCAGTTCAAAATTGTTCTCCATGTTCTAAAACTTGCTCCAGCCTATCTCAAACACTGTGTCTCTCTCTTCTCCCATACTACTTCCCTTTGCTCATCTAGTGCTGGCCTCTTCTTGTACCCTCCAGATAATCCTATCACTTTTGGTGTGTGAGGGCTTTCTCCTTGGCAGATCTTGACTTGAGGTACTGCTGTATCCCTTCCTGATTTACTCTCCATCTCATTTCAAATTTAAGCTGAAGATCTCTTTTCTACTTTGTCTAAAATAAAGGAGAAAAAAAGAAAGGAGAAAGAAGAGAAGAGAAAATCTTGCACAGATAATAGTTATGGCTCCTCTCCCCTACAACTCTCTAAAGCTTTTTGGGTACACTTTGTTTTAAAGAAGATTATCACAAATGTATTTTGGTTTACTGTTTTTTTGTTGTTGTGCTACACCATGTGATCAAATAAGCATAAAAATTACTTATCCAACCTGTGATATAGGTTGCAGAATTTTCCATAATTTGTCATGCATGCCAATGGAATTCCATGCACTTCCATTTATTGCTACAGTGCAACATCCCTGTTTTATCAAGCTAGCAGTGTCATAACAGAACCTGTAAAATTAACCATAGCCAAATTTAATGCCATATGCCAATAATTTCTGCAAACTTTGCTGCACACTGCAAGGGGGTATGTTTAATGTTGGGAAGCACGCTACATGCCTAATATTGGAAATATCGATAGGATACGAGATCATAACTGTGGCAATGTCTTACAAGCCTTTTGTAGCATTAGGTAAACAACACTGTAATCCTCCTAATTATGTTGCCTTAGGCAGCCATCTCATTATATACTGTTCATGATGTGACTTTTTAAAATGCTGTCAGAGTAATCCATTGTGCAGCAGTCTTTCAGATTAAATGTTAAGACACTGATCTTTTAGCACAAAACACAAATGTGCTTTGGGTAATGATATTTCCAGTTAGGAAGATGATTAGTGTACTTTAGGAGGAAAGTTAGTTACTAGGGAGCCTGTTAGGTGTCATTCTCTAAGATCAGAATACGATGCCTTGAAATGACAGAAAATCTAGATCCAGATATACGGGTTGATTACTGGCTGAATGCTGACCATATGTTTTTAAAGTATGAAATGTAAAGTCCCTCCCACAAGAAGATCCGGAGAACATAATGCATGGTTGTAGGCAGTGTAATTTTAACCATGTTGGTTCGATATTAGAGAAACAAGGTGGGTGAGGTAATATCTTTTATTGGACCAACTTTGTTGGTGAGAAGACAAGCTTTCAAGCCACACAAAGGTCTTGCTCAGATTGTTGTAATAAGCCATAAATCCAGTCTCTGAAACCCACTAACCCCCTCTTTTTGTCCTATGACTGCAGAGGTGTTAACGGGTCACTCTGCCTTGAATGGTCCCTTGCAATATGTGCTAACTACTTACGTTAAACAATCTGTTCCACCTTCCATTTTGCTGTCACATTGGGAGTTCCTTTCCCAGACCTGAAGAAGAGCTCTGTGTGGCTTTTAAACTTGTCACTCTCATCAACAGAAGTTTGTCCAATAAAAAGAGATTACCTGACCCACCTGGTCTCTATAATACATAGTGACAAGAGAGCACATACTACTTGTCTGAAGTTTGGTACTCAACATAGTGCATAGAGAATTTCTAATATTTTGGACTTTTTACTCCAAAGGTTGGGCACAGTGTGGTCCTACATTAGGCACTTTTTATACCATAATTTTTATGGTCTGGTATTAGGCAACACAGAGACAGGGAGGAGTAATTTTCAATTTATGTCAGCTTCAGCAAATCTGGCCTATAAACTTTAGTCTTCACATATCATTTACAATCCTATGATACATAAAGCATCATATATGAAAGCTCAGAAGATACATAAACAGAGATAAATAGCTAAATATGGTATTTGTCAAGAGAACTTTACTGGGCTGAGACAGTGAAAATTGTAAACTGAGAAATCATCATGTACTTAAAGTGAAATGCCAGATGTTGTATCTACTTCATTCACTAGCAAGTATCTGCATATTAATATTTGTTTATCCCTACCTTGCTGAAATATATCTCTAAATATACTCTTTGGCAATAAGATCCAATTGTAACCAGAAAAATCACAGCAACACTCATAGAATTAATATATCTCTACCACATGGGGCATCCCTAATCTGTTGGATTGAGGGGGTATTTGTTCTTCACACTCACTGGGCTGTGCAGTGTCCTGTTCTGGCACCAGCTATTGACTGTTTATTAAAATACAATTTCCTCTTGTCTGGCATTTACAGACATATCATAGTAGGGAATGATAGTTATCTGTCCATATTGGCATATTACAGTGGCATAATGTTAAGATTAACTCTACTTTCCAGATAAGTGTATAAGTGACATAGAGCATGCATAATGAAAACAATATTGATCACATGTGCAATGCCCATACACTTGCAAAACTGATGTCAGGATTTTGGCTCATATGGATATAACTCCTGAAAGGCACACAATTTCCTTTTTCAAAGGTTAGAATTAGAAAAAAAAAATATTTTAATTGAGTTTCTGACCTTGGAAGTACTTACATGTGTATTCTTACTCCCACAAAGGGGAAAATATGAAGTGATTATATCCTGTTAGAAAAAGAGAGCAATATAGTCCTGTGGTTAAGGCATTTGATTGTGACCAAGGATACCTGCATTCACTTTCTGGCTCTGCAAGAGTTTCTTTGTGTGACCTGAGGCACTTAATATCTCTGTGTTTCCAGTTTCCTGTCTGTAAATGGAGATAATAGCACTCACCTAATTCACAAGGGCATTATGGATATAAATAATTAATAAATGAGAGGTGCTCAGATGCTATGTTGATGGGGCATATAAATACCTAAATAAAAAGGGAATAGAAATGATCCCTCTCCCTCCCTTACCCCTACTAATCTTAGTAAAACAAACTTTTAATTTCTCCTAAAATGATCGGGGCCAATGGCTTTGGTAGGAGGATCAACATTTTATTTCTTTCCCACCTTTTCATAGAGTATTATCTTTGCATCCAGGAACTGTCTATAACTGGAGGAAGGAAAAAATCCATTGCTTATTGTTTATGCTCTCTGTATGTGTGTATATATATCCCCTCAATATATGTTCCATTCTATATGCATCTGATGAAGTGGGCTGTAGTCCACGAAAGCTTATGCTCTAATAAATTTGTTAGTCTCTAAGGTGCCACAAGTACTCCTGTTCTTCTCATTGCTTACAGTATATGGTGCGTTTCAAAGCACTGAATAGACACCTGATCCTGATTGATTCTTAGCACCTGCAACTCCCACTGAACTCAATTGGTGGTGCACCACTGATGACCAGGCCTTAACTTCAACAACCTCAACACACCCACACAGTTCATTACCTTCAGCTTATTGGGAGTTAACCAAGCGTTAATTTAATATGAAAGCAAACATTTGTCTAGCTGAATGTCCACTGAGACAACAGAGTAATAAATTAGATAAGAACAGCTGTGTCACCATCCTTTATTTAAACACATAGATTCTACATTTATGTTTACATTTTCCAAAGTGCAAAAAGAACACTAGCACAGATCCTTTGTTGTTGTTGTTTTTGCAGCACACTGCAGGATGCTAAAATGAGTTTTGCCTTGACCTAACTCAATATTTAAGGAGTCTATACCAATTTCATGCAGCTGTACAGTAAAAATGTATTTCTATTTGGTAATTAGTACAGTCTGTTTTGTGAGATTTCTGTAGCTATTCTAATCATGACTTAGGTTGTCATTTTATAGCTAGCAGTAAAGTCGGATATATTCCTGTTACTAAATCCAGGCTATGCGTAAGTATAGAAACTCAAGCCAAGGACTGAATGACTTTTCTCTTGCCTCACAACTGACATCTTGCCACAAGATGGCACCAAAGGACTAAAAATCTTAATATTCTTAAGGTTTCCTTGCTAGAGAAATGGAACAAACTTTGATGGTGATTTTACCAGCGAAATCATCAACAGCTCACCTTCCAGTGAGTCAATAGGTTGTTCACATAACCCTCCCTTGCTTTGACAAGCTGCTGAATGCTGAGACCTAATTTTGGTTCATTTAATATTCAGGAAGTTTATTTTCCTTAAGTTTAGGTTTCCTAAAAAATGCAGAAAGGAAGGGGATAGCATTTAGAATTAAATACTTGATTTTCAAGGCACAAGCAAAAACATACAGAAGGGTATGCTGGTCACCAACCAAAAGTTGATGGCCCTGAAGTAAATGAATTTCATCCAAGTTAAAAAAAAAAGCAACAACAGGAAAAGTTTAATCTAAAAACTGCTGAACTGTTTCTTTTTCATTGGTAACTGAATAGTTATAAAATATTTTTCCACATTAACATTTTAAACAGAAATTCAATTGCCATTTCCAATTCATTGAAAGCTTTATGGAAGGTGCATGCTACAAAAAAGACTCAATGATGAAAAATATTCCTAGCATATTTTTAATTTCATTGTTATGTTAATTTTTTTTCTATTTCCTAGTTTCCACAAAACATCACAATTCACCGAGAATTTTGTTAAATGCAAGAACACAATTCCATGATAAAGTCAGATTGAATTGTGTCTACCTATTTCAAGAGCTGAAAACAAAGTAAAAAGTATATGCCATAATTGCAATACTGGTACTTATAATCCTACTACTCTGCACTTATTGACACATATCTCTCTTCAAAATAGTGATAAAGTATAGTGTCTACACATAAAAAAGCAAAGATAAGCATTCTCCTTAATATTCTTTAACTAACTGCATTTTTTTTCTTGTAAAAAACAATAACCTGAAGGATGTTTGCATTATGAAACAAGAGATTTTATGTCAGAAATGTTTTATGTTTTATTGGCACTGTTTATGATAGTACAGTATTTAACTGCATTGAAAGATGAAATTTCATCCATGGATCAATTTATTTTACCTACTATATTTGAAGGCACTCACACTTTACCTCAGAGGGCTTAATGCCTCAAAGTAAGTCCACTGAAATCAATTATATGACTCCTACTGACTTCAAATGAGCTTTGGTTCAGGCCTTTATTCATCTGTTTTCCTTAAACTTGCAAATGTCACTGCCATTAGGTCATTTCTTTTTTTTCATATCATCTATCTTACCCTAACACTAACTGGTCCAGTTGTAGTCTGTTATTATCTAGTGACAACACAGGAACTCTTCTCCAGAGGTAAAATGTTCATAGACTAGTCATATATTCAAATCTACAGTACTGTGCTTTTTTTTCTTGCTTTTCTTATTAAAATCCTGCTAACCTACGCTTTACAAATACATATTTAATTGATATTGGTAAAAGTAATAAGCAAAGTACAATACCAAGGAATTTTAGATTTTTTTTTTTGAGTCCATGTATTGTGCAGTAAGTATTACGGCAAGTCTGCAACACTGAAACATGACCCAATCAATGGTCATATATGCACTAAGGCCTTGGCTACACTTGCAGCTGTACAGCGTTGTGAGGGAAACCTGTCTTCGTACAGCTGAGTAGGGAAAAGCGCTGCAGTCTGTCCACATTGACCGCTGCCAGCGCAATGGCGTGGCCACACTTGCAACATTTGCAGCTGTGTTGTGAGCGGTGCATTATGGGCAGCTATCCCAGCATTCATGTGGCTACAACATGCTTTTCAAAATGGGGGGAGGGGGCTGGAGTGTGACATGGAGTGTGGGGAAAGAGAGAGTGCTTTTTGGAGCGTGTCAGCACTCTATTTTGCAAGTTCCAAACTCCTGGCCCCCTGCTCATTCATTCACTCACTCAAAGCAAACAGCAAACTGTTTGCTTTTTCTTTGTGGTAGGAGCTTTGAAACCGGCACTTCCGCATTCCTGCAGCCGGTCACAACAACAGAGAAGATTGGCCACTTGACAAGGTGATTAGTACAGTGCTGCAAGCGTTTACACTCACACCCGTGAGTCATAGCCATTCCGCTGTATCTCTTATGCTTCTCGGGGAGGTGGAGTACCTGCAGCGGTGTACCCAGGGAGATATAGTGCTGCAAGTGCCCTGCCAGTGTGGACAGGGAGTGAGTTCCAGCACTGGGGGAGGCTTTACAGTGCTGTAACTCGCAAGTGTAGCCAAGGCCTTAGAATAAAGGTAGTTTTGGTTGCTCACTAGTGATTGAGATGAGCTGTTCCATTTGTGAGGAACTTTAAATGGCATGGTAACTGTAAAGATGAAAAGAAAACCTATAAGAAAGAAGAGATTTGAAAACTGCTGTTTCTAATATTGTTCTAAATCATGAATCTAATTTATGTAATTTAAGTCCCCAAATGTAACAAATTGTTTTGTTTTGTTTTGTTTTTTGGTTTTTTTTTTTAAGTTTTGCATTTCAGAAGTAAAATAAGATCTCTGTCTTTCTTAGCCATTCACTCACAGGTATCCAATTTAAGACAGCGCTAGCCTAGTGACCTCTCTGAGTCATAGTATAGACTGCTGAAATATTCTGAAGATTTATATGTACCAAAACTTAAATGGGATTATTTCTATAATGGACTATGCCTCAGTTCATCACTCTTTTTCTAATTCTCATTATTCTGACCTCAACAAGAAGCTGGATGAAATGAGCCACTACTGGGACATATTCATATATACATCTCACGTACTTCACAGAGTGGGTTCAGCTGGCTGACACATTGTTTCTCTCTAGTTTGCTATCTCATTCAATTTATATAAATTCACCACATAGTTATTTCATGACTAAAAATAAAGTATTTCAATAATCAAAAACAATTACAATATCATTCGTGGGCAATACCTCAAAACTCCAAATAAAAGAATGAAATAATTCCCCATATATTATGTGATTTCATCAAATTAATAAGTCAATTAAAACAAGACACTTCCTCATCTCAAACCAGTTGAAGTGGGGGAGCAAATGTGTGTATATAATATAGTACTGTGTCCATAAATGTATTAACATTCCAATGGAAACACACCTACATCCAGAGATGGAGCTAACCCCCTGAAAAGTAGGTCTGGTCCATGATACGTTTCAGCCCATTTCAGTGACAAAATGGCAGATGAAATCCAATGTTGGTAAGTGCAAAGTAATTTGCATTGGGAAAAAGAATCCCAATTATATATACAAAATGATGAGGTCTCAATTAGTTGATACCCCTCAAGAAAGAGATATTGGCATCATGAATACTCCCCTGAAAACATCTGCTAAATGTGCAGTGGCAGTCAAAAAACAAAAAGAGTGTTAGCAGCTATGATGAAATGGATAGATGATAATAATAATAAAAATAATCACAATGCCACTATATAAATCCATGGTACGCCCACACATTGAATGCTGCATGCAGTTCTGGTCACTGCATCTCAGAAAAGATATATTAGAATTGGAAAAGGTGCAGAGAAGGGGAACAAAAATGATTAGAGCTATGAAACAGCTTAAATGTGAACAGAGATTAAAAAGACAGGGACCATTCATCTCAGAAAAGAGACAAATGAGGGAGACTATGATAGAGGTCTATAAAGTCATGAACAGTATGGAGAAAGTGCATAGTGAAGTGTTATTTACCCCTTCACATAACACAAAAACTAGGGGTCAAACAATGAAATTAATAGGCAGCAGGTTTAACACAACCAAAAGAAAAGTACTTTTTCACACAACGCACAATCAACTTGTGAAACTCATTGCCATGGGATGTGGTGAAGGCCAAAAGTATTACTGGGTTCAGAAAAGAAGTAGATAATTTTATGGAAGATAAGTCCATCAATGGCTATTAGTCAAGATGATCAGGGATGGAACTCCATGCTCTGAGTGCCCATAAACCTTCAACTGACAGAAGCTGGGACTGGATGACAGGGGATGGATCGCTATAAATTGTTCCCTCTGAAGCATCAACCCTGGCCACTGTCAGAAGACAGGATACTGGGCTAGATAGACCATTGGTCTGACAAAGGGTGGCTGTTCTTTTGTTCTTAATCATGAGAATAGTTCAATTCAATAAAATGCTTTAGAGCATGAAGTCAAAAAACCATCAGATTGCTTAACAGGTCAGAGACAGGACAAGAAAGGAGAAAGGTTTTCCCAATTGTAATCAAGACTTCAGCCTCAACAGCAAGGTGAAGATGGGTGCCAATCTCTTGGTCAGTGACAGGAACCCACCTCAGGATTTCAATGGCAGGAACACCCATCCCCCACACAAAATAATCATTTTCTAATAATGTAAACATAGTGATGTAACCCATGTCAGTATCCTGCTTTTGCTGGAGACATATATGAGGATTGTTTCAGCCCAAAGGCTGTAGTAACTCCCCTAGAAGGAAAAAGAGATATGGGTCAGGAATATAAAGTCGATTTTTTTTTCTTTTGGTGGGGAGTGGGAATTAGGAAGGTTCACTCTTTACATAGCTCTTTAATTTTTCACATACAATCAGTGCAATTCATTACTTCCCTCCCTGATGCACAGGGCCGACTGCTTATGGATATGGCTGCAAAATTCAAGTAGTTAATCCACGTGAAATCTACTATGATACTGTTGCATATATTGTAGTTACAAGGACGACATAGGCAAATACCAAAAATTAAATGGTTCATGAAATCATTACGTATCTTGAATATTATTACTGATATTTATGTATTTGAGATACTTTTCAGAACATTTATTTAAAATAGAATAGAATATTTTAAATAAACTAAATTGATGTCTGAAAGGAAAGTGTCTTCTGTTTCATGAATTAAGAATTAAATTGATGTAATGAGAAGTGTTACATACAATTTACTGAGTGTTGATATGTCTTATGAGTCACAGGGCCAAATTCTGCCTTCACATACTCCCCATGCCGCCACATTTATTTTAGACCGAAGTACAACAGGATTTTCAATAAAATGAATGCCTGCTGGTGATATAGGAATATGATGCCATGGTCTCTCACATTCTGTGGTACTGACTCTAGATTCTACAATGCTGAGAATGATAAACATTGTTTACTAGACGTGATTATAATTCACCACTGTAGTCACAAATGGTAATTAGGCCCCGTCCTGTAATGAAAATTCTGAGGATAGGCTAGTGGGTGCATGTGATTCTCTTTGCAGGAATGAGGCTTTAATGATGCAAAAATCAAAATCCGCTCCCACCCCCAAAAAAACAAAAACAAACAAACCTTAAAGTAGTGCTAACTTGTGCAAAAGATTGTATAATTAAACAATTGGAAATAAATAGTACAGTACCAAAATAAAGGGTATTTACATATTTCATTACAATATTACATGTGAAAGGATAGATTAAATATTTGCATTTTCTGACAGTTTTAATAATTAATGTGATTGTTATTGACATTCTTTTGACTTTTGTAATCTCTCCTTGTTTTCTATGTCTTGTGCATGTCCTGGTTTGTGCTTTTCAGTTACTACCTTTAAAGTTGATGGACTGTTCTAGTGCAGATTTAGGACATTTTCATATACTAAAGTGATTAATAATTATTTCCAGTAATTTGGGGATATTTATTTATTAAATGCTATTTTAAAAGGATTCGTTTTAAGGGTTAAATCCTTCTCATTTAACTCACTCCTGTAGGTTTCAGTTCAGCAAAAGTACTTAAGCATGTGCTTAAGTGGCACTGAAAGTAATGGGGTTTAAGTAATTTACTTAATAAATAAATAAATAAAAATAGACTGCCAAATCAGGGCTGTAATTCTTTTGAGGTACAATGGGGCCTTCTTACATGAGTAAAGTGAATAGGATTCACAAAAGTATAAAGATGGATCCAAGTTGTAAAATTCAGATCCAAACTCTTCCAGATACAGGACCTTGCTTTAGGTTCATTGCCGAAATTGTGGTTACTTGTAAATATATATATAATAGATTTTAGGAACATAGGATTGGAAGGGACTTTTAGGTTATCAAGTACAGTTTCCAGCCATTGCTGGCGATCCAATCATATAATCCTATTCCTGAATTTACCAAATTCCATTTGAAGACTAGTTAGGTTTTTTGCCCTTATTACCCTCATTGAAAGGCTGTTGCAGAATCTCATACCTTTGATACTTAAAAACCTTCAAAAAAAACCTTGATGACTGCAGACAGCCATCCTTGATTTAATGTTTAAATGAATCAATAGCAACCTCAATCTTAATCTAAATGTGCGGATTAAAAATGGAAAGGGGAGGGAGAGGATAGAGAGCAAGAGCATGTACAGCAAGAGCATGCCCTAAATGCACTGTTGCAGGACTGGGCCAGCTGTCATAAAGTAATTTCTCAGCATAATAGGGGCCAGCTGCTGTATGTTACTCATTCAAAATACCTTTTGAAGATAGTAGGAGTTTTGACTGTGTGAGGAAACCAGGAATAGTCTCTAAAAGGGGCAGGTGCTCTGGGAAGTTGCAGTGACTGTATTACGAAGCAGCACCTCCCCCTGGGACATGTAGGAGTGAGACAACAAATTGGCTGGAAAAGCCCTTTTTTTATTAGAAAATTATTTGTTGCACATAGCTTTTATGAGCTCAATGTAAAACCTTAGAAGATTTGGGAAGTTGTTCTGGTCAGGCCCCAAAAATCCCTCTCCTGCCCCTTCGGGCCTAAAATGGCTTTTGAGATGGTGGGGTATTGGCCCTGAACTGGACCATGGCTCACATTTCACCAGTGGATGCGCCTAGTAAAAGTTGCACATTTCATCTGTAGTTTGCATGATTAACATGAGTTGTCTTGTTATTATTTTTTGGGTGACGATGTGCAGTTTTTCAAAAATATGTATACTTCTGATATGACAAATTTCACCTTTATTTTATGTTTATTCTCTTAGTGGAACAAACATTACTATTAGACTTACTCCAATCTTCCTAACTCTGGTTTGGACACCATTCCACAAACTTTCCCAATGATCCAATTCATGCAAAAATTGCAAGTTGTACATGCATACAGCAGTTAGTGCACATCTAAAATTCTTTTTTTGCAGAACCACTAATTCCCACCACCATGATTTATTGCATTTTTGTAGACCTGAGAATTTTCAGGATACCTATGTTAAAATGGTGCCAAATCATTACTGAATCTGACCTGTGACCAGAGTCTGATCACAAAGAGAATTCTGGAGTATGTGTCAGCAATTCTGGGGAAAGTCTCATAGGTCTAAGCCAACTTCTCACAAACTGTGCAGAATTCTAGAAAGTGCATGAATTGTTTGTAGGCCTCTATCTTTGAACAGTACAAATCTCAGTATGACGAACAAAGAAATCAGCTTACAAATAAATTTACACTGGGAGATTCTTACGGGAGACCAAACTTTGAAAGAGAAATGAAATTCAACTTCGAAAACAATGAAAACAAACACATTTCAGGGAAATAATCAGAAATATTGATATTTAATGGGAGGGAGAAACTTGGGAAGCTGTAATGTGGCAGTAAAAATGGCCAATGGCATTTTGCTCCTCATGCAAATGCATCCTGTCACAAAGCAGGGAAGTTAGAGTTCCCTCTCTAGAAGCCTGATCCAAAGCCCACTGAAGTCAGTGGGAGACTTCAATGGGAATTGAATTAGACTCTTAGCCCACCATACTTCAGAACAATCTTGCCCTGACAGTGAGATTGAAAAGTATTGGATGATCTAACAAACCTTTTCCACTTGAAATTTCTATGGGCCATGAAAATAATCCTAAATCATTTGCTACTAATTGGGGCTGTTTACCTACCCAGCGTAGGTCTGTGTTCAGACATAACACACTGTGGAGCTGATTTTCAATCAAATCCCTGGTCTACACTATGAGTTTAGGTCAAATTTAGCAGCATTAGATCGATTTAACCCTGCACCCGTCCACACGACGAAGCCATTTTTGTCAACTTAAAGGGCTCTTAAAATCGATTTCTGTACTCCTCCCCGACGAGGGGATTAGCACTGAAATCAACTCTGCTGGGTCGAATTTGGGGTCGTATGGACGCAATTTGATGGTATTGGCCTCTCGGAGCTATCCCAGAGTGCTCCGTTGTGACCACTCTGGACAGCACTCTCAGCTCAGATGCACTGGCCAGGTAGACAGGAAAAGCCCCGCGAACTTTTGGATTTCATTTCCTGTTTGGCCACCGTGGCGAG
Source organism: Malaclemys terrapin pileata (assembly GCF_027887155.1). Taxonomy (NCBI): domain Eukaryota; kingdom Metazoa; phylum Chordata; order Testudines; family Emydidae; genus Malaclemys; species Malaclemys terrapin. The sequence continues at coordinate 145,412,958 of NC_071506.1, read as the reverse complement.
CTGATCAGCACAGGTGACCAGGCAGAGGGATAGCTCTGGGGGGAGGGATAGCTCAGTGGTTTGAGCTTTGGCCTGCTAAACCCAGGGTTGTGAGATCAATCCTTGAGGGGGCCACTTAGGGAACTGGGCCAAAATCAGTACTTGGTCCTGCTAGTGAAGGCAGGGGGCTGGACTTGATAACCTTTCAAGGTCCCTTCCCGTTCTAGGAGATAGGATATCTCCATTATTAAAGAGCTCATCAGCACAGGTGACTAAGGAGTCCCAGAATCGCAAAAGAGCTCCAGCATGGACCAAACGGGAAGTACTAGATCTGATCACTGTATGGGGAGATGAATCCATGCTATCAGAACTCTGTTCTAAAAGACTAAATGATTAAGCGCAACCAGACACCAGGGCAGTTAGAAGAGCACAGCAGGGCGTGCTACGCATCAGAGACGCTTTAAAAAACAGTTTCATGACTGGCCAGGCTATGGTGTGAGAGTTCTGTTTGTATCTCCTTGATGAAAACCTGGCCCCTTGGTTCACTCTACTTCCCTGTAAGCCAACCGCCCTCCCCTCCCCACTTTGATCTCCGCTTGCAGAGGCAATAAAGTCATTGTTTCAAATTCATGCATTCTTTAATAATTCATCACACAAATGGGGGGATAACTGCCAAGGTAGCCCGGGAGGGGTGGGGAAGGAGGGTAGCACAAGGGTGGGGTAGTTGTAGGGGCACCCCCTAGAATGGCATGCAGCTCATCAGAGAAGCGGGATGTGTGGGGCTCTGATCCGGAGCGGCCATTTGCCTCTCTGGTTCTTTGGTAGGGTTGCCTGATATTCCAGGCAGGACTGAATCTCCATTAGATGAAACTTAAAGAAGGGAATGACCTGGAGTCACTCCCATTTATGTCCAGGCCCCCGCGACCGACCTCACCAAGGCCAGCCAGGAGCACCCATGTCTGCCCAGGCGCCCACGGCTGACCTCACTGAGGCCAGCCAGGAGGAACCAGGAGACAGCAGCAGATGGTACAATAACCGTCTTTGCTAACTTGCAAAGGCAAGGAGCTGCTGCTGTGTAGCACTGCAGTACCGCGTCTGCTAGCAGCACCCAGGAGACGTACGGTGACAGTGAGCTGAGCAGGCTCCGTGCTTGCCATGGTATGTCATCTGCACGGGTAACCCAGGAAAAAAGGCAAGAAACGATTTTTTGCCATTGCTTTCACGGGGGGGAGGGGAGGCGGGGTGCCTGACGACATGTACCCAGAACCACCCGCGACAATGTTTTTGCCCCATCAGGCATTGCGAGCTCAACCCAGAATTCCAATGGGCAGTGGAGACTGCGGTAACAGTGGGATAGCTACCCACAGTGCAACACTCTGAAAGTTGACGCTAGCCTCGGTACTGTGGACTCCGCCGACTTAATGGTCTTAAGTGGGGACACACACAGTCGACTGTATCAAATCGATTTCTAAAAAATTGACTCATATTAAATCGATCTAATTTGATAGTGTAGACATACCCAAAGTCAATAGGGCCTGTAGGTGCTCAGCATTTCTCAAAATCATTATCTGTAAGTTCTCAGTGCAATGACACAAGACCACTCATATCAGTGTGAACAGTCTTAATTGTGATGCTTTAAAACAATTTAAAAACCATTTGCTATATTTAACTTGCAAGACATTACTATTGCTATGTCCTCTATTTCACTGCATCTTGTATAAAAACTTCAGATGTTCTTGTCAAAGGTAAAGCTTACAAAGTGGTGCTTTGGTTGCAGTAGGAATATTTTCAATAATAGATATTATTTTAAGTTGCCAACAAAAGCTATTCTAATATTTTGTCTGAAGGTTGTGATGCCATTAAAGTTAACAGAAAATTTGCACCCTTGGTGGTATACTGCAGCTGGTTGCGAGGCTAGATAGATCTGTGCTAATGGGCTCAAGCCAATGCACTAAAATTAGGAATATGGATTTTGTGACTTGGGCTGTGAGATGAGGGGGTCAGGTGGGTTTGAGAACCTGAACTGCAGCCCAAGCTGCAATGTTCACACTGCTATTGCTCGTGAACCAACTCAAGCTCTGTTAGCGCACATCTGTCTACCTGGGTTGGGAGGCTCGCTCCAAGCTGCAGTAGAGATGTACCCTATGGACCCACCTTGCAGGGTCCTAGAGCCCAGGCTACAGCCTGAGCCTGAATGTCTACACTGCAATTAAACAGCCCTTTAGCATGAGCCCAAGAGCAGGTCAGCCCTGGATGTCTAACAGCAGTATACACATACCCAATGGTACTAATTTCAGAAAGTATATAATTTACTTGCCTGAGTCTGCCTTTTCCATTAATTTAATACTTTGAGAGACATGGACAGCAAATTGATAAAGATGCTGTTTTTTGATGAAGCTGATGGGCCCTTGAGTCTTTTAATATTGATTATTAATTAGCAAAATAAATATATCTGGAAATGATTTCCTATACTGCTCAATGGTTATGACCAATAATTGCCTCATTAGAAACCTTATAACCCTCTCCCCACCTTGAATATTTTCAGCCTCTCTTTTTTCACAACACTGTCTGTTGACTAACAATTCATTTTTCCCTGTCCACTTTGCCATACACATTTTCAATAAAGGGATTGTTACCCCTTTTATTTGTTTGTATCTCCAAAGCTATGCCATCACTTTATACACATGGCTCCTTTGCTTTTGCTGGAAGTGAAGGCTAGTCCTAGATGTATCATAGCTTTAAAGGTGGACATGTGTTTCTTGCAGCAACCAATGAAGGAATGCACATTACTCATATGATGCATTTTCTTAGACACAAGCACATTATTTGTTTTATTTATGTTCAGCATTAGGATTATGTCAACATTCTTCAAATGTTCAGTTCATTCTGTTAAATAAACCTATTACATATACATTACTAATGCTCACCCTGACACATGAGGGTATGATAATTAATTTCTACATATTTTACATTGCTAATTTGAAAAAAAAATTCCATGATATTACGTTGTATTTCAAGCTCTTTGTTCATAAGTGCAGTGAATTGCATTGATATCTACCCCTTCTTACTCCTTAAAACCCGGGGTGCTATAACATCTGCAGAGCTCACAAGGATTGCATTCATTTTAATTGCATGATTTTATCATGCTAAATGAAGGTATGTCATGTTTTTATGCAGTAATGCAAAGCACTGAGACTGGATTTATTGCATTAGCCTATCTGTAATGTGGCAGATGATGGAATACCAGTGATAAAATCATAAGATTTACAAAAAACATAATTACATATAGGGTAATATAAAATTGCATATGGAAAAATATTTCAGACAAAGATTTCTGCTGTTGTCAAAAAACGCAGAAGCAAACTTCTTTGGCTTTTGAACACCAGCAGAACTCTGCAAATATCTGGGCATTTCATTTCCTACTAGATTTTCTTTCTGAACACTTACCTTTTAAAAAAGCAAAAACAAAATATGAGTTTGTATCCTTTATTTGTAAATTAAATATGATTTAAAGTTGGTTTTGACTTATGTGTAAGAGTTGCCATAATAAAAGAGTAACAAAGAGAAAAGTATTGTGTGATTAAATGAATTAAATAATATTGTCTCTACACTCTCACATAATTAAAACAGACACCTGCCATGTTACCTTAGAGTATATCTAGTTAAACTTCCTAAAATTCTGTATTCCCTGAGTGCAGGCCGTTGGTACCAAGATAGCATTACATACTGGCAGCGAGAAGACACAGGTTTGAGTTCAGAAGCAGATCCCAAATTATATGGCCTATTGATAGCGCAACCTAGAGAATGTTTCAGAGATACTTCTAGTGCTGTTTATGCCTCCTGCAGCACATACTTCCTTCTTATCAACAGAATGACACAGTCATCTATTTCATGCTAGTTTCTGGAGGCAAAACACAGGGAAGAAGTGGATATCTAATGTGAATTAAGAGATAAAGAAAATATAGTATCCTATTTATTGTAATGTAATCCCTTTAGAACATATAAAGTTTCTTCCCTCCTTCCACATGGAGTAACCAGCTTTGATGTTAAATAGTCAAGAAGGCTAAAGAAATACACAAAAATATTGGCTAGCATATTTCTGGCAGACCAGCCACATAGTAAAAGATAGACTGGTAAACTAATAAAGAGGATTCATGAGATCAGTGGCCCTCTGGTTTGGATCCTATTCTAGTTCCCCCCAACTCCACACAAAAGCAAAGGCAGTGCTTGTGTCTCCTTTACTTTCTGCTGTGTTAGTGTGGCCCAGTGGATGAAGCATGCTCAACTCCCAAGAGACAAGGATTACTTTTTGTTGCTCTACCCTGACTGCTGTAACCAACATAGTAGCAGAATGGGTTTCAATCTCCAGCCCACCCACTAACTGCAAGGAAGTCATCATTCAAAGGACTTGAAAGTGAGGAGGGTGTAAATCTACATGGACAGAAACAAAAATACACACACACACTCCCCAGAGGGATTTTTCTGGGGCAACACAGAGAGATCAAGAGCATATCTATTCCAAGAGGGGAAATTAAACAGAAAGCAAAACGTTTTATCAAAAATCTGGAAAATGTTGGGGGGGGGGGTTTGAAATCTCATATATCAAATTATCTTTATAGGTGGAAGTATTAAAGGGGAGTTAATTAATCTTATTAAAGGCAGAACAGTAAGTCAGAGGGTGAACCACTAATATAATCCATATTGATGAATAGTCCATACTGGAGTGTGCAGGGTGACTCACATTTTTCTTAAGGGACCTTTTATACACAATTTAAAAAGTTTGCTGTACTACATTTGGAGTCTCTCTTTTCTATTTTAATAACTATAGACAATCATACACAATCAGTGAAGATTAAAAATGCTTAATCAATTTTACCATTGCTTAAATATCCATGATATTAACAATGAAGTCATCTTTCATGTTTTTTGACTTTGGGGTACCCAAACAATCTGAGAGTAAATAAAAATAAACCAAGGCTCCTTCACTCTCTCTTATTTTAGATATTCAGCCTGTATTAAGAATGATATGTTAATTACATCTCTGCATCTATTCTGTTACATACAGTAATTCATAAAAGAGAGCAATGCATATATTGCTCAGTGCAGCCACAGTGATAAGATGTTCCCAAAATGTCCTCAAGTCCTTCTTTACTACTATACCTACTTGCCTGACTTTCTATCTTTCCTTCCATTTCTGTCTATCATCCTAAATTATGGAGCTAACTGACAATGCCAACACATCATTATATGTCTGAACACCGACGTATTATGAAGTTTAATTAGGAAGCCTGAGACCTTGCAACACTTCAGCTAATAATGAATCAATTAAAAATTAATATTTAATATTAAGTTAGAAACCCCACCTCTTTTTTGCTGCCAATCCAGCAATACTTCACTCTTACCCTTACCCTATGCACTAATGCTGCAACCTAGTGGCATGATAAGGTATGAAATAGGAAAATTCTTAGAGGATAACATATCACCCGGTTGTAAATCTGATTAACAGACACAGAAAATAAGTCATTTGCATGGAGATCACCCAGCTCACACACTGTTTCAATCATTTGTTTCCTTGGGAAATCATGTTGAGATGAGGAAATGACTTTGAGAACCCAAGTTGGGCATCATTTTCAAATTAACTCAATGTAAAAGACAGAAAGGTTATTTAATAAGAATGATGGGAAAATATGTAACTGTTTCAACATAAGCTGTTTTGTACTGTCATTTTCTAAGTGTTTTAATAGGAATATATAGCTTTGACTGACAGTATGTAACCAGTTACATTTTTTTTAAACTAAGCTCATATTTGGATCACAACTATAACCACAATATTAGATTCTACTAAAACTGTATGGTATTATTTTCATAACTTTGCATTTTCATAAGGGAGCCTTAGTCCATGGAGAACATTCATATATATATAAAATTTTACTATAGATGTACACATCAACTCCAAAGCAAAATCCACAATACTGCTCACCAATGCTGTAAACAACTGTATCTATATACTGACATATAAATATCTATACCTACAGATATATGCCCTTGATGTTTTCCTTTGCCACTTAAAGTTACAAAATCAGACATAGTATTGCAAATATAAAAGAGGGGCGAAGGAAGCAGTAAGATCTGTTTACCTATTCCATCCAAAACTACAAAATCAAATATAGCATTACAAAAATAAAACTGGGATAAAGTGTGTGCTATGATCTATTTTACCATTAACATTCTATCACACAAAATTAAGTTCAAACATACAAACTTGCCCTGACACTCAAAACCACAGAAAACATTGATTTAAGGAGGGAATAAACTATTATATAAACCTGCTGCACAAATGAGCTTGTCAGCTACATTGGATTTTACCAGAATAGGTCTGAATTTGAGGATTTCCCAAGGCACATACACGATTACCATCTTATGATCCAAGAAGTATTTATCTCCCTGTGCAAGCTACATTGACTCTATATAGAGCTACTTTTTCTGCTCTGGAAAAAATAACTTATCTTTCCAACTTCCCTCTTCCCACCCATATCCTACACTTAATTCTCTCATCACTTTCTTTAAAGCAACTAACATTATATTCAATAATATGTGATTAGCATAAAAGTTGCTGTCACCTGAAATTCTCAAGAACATTGCATGAAAGTGAAAATATTCCTGGCAAATGGTATATTTAACAAGGGACTTTGAGACTCAGAAATATTTTCCAAGTAAAAAATCTGGCAATAGTAACACATAAATATAAAGCCTATGGTCACCATAAAAAACAGGCAGAACATTCTTTATAGAGCTGCTTCTCCTCTGTCTGTCTGTCTGTCTCTCTCTCTCTCTCTCTCACACACACACACACACAGAGACACGACAAAATAGCATATCTCAAAACACCTTACAAGTAATGGATGTGCAGTTTTGGATAACAGAAAGGCTTTTACTAGAATGAAAGATGAAGATTATAGGAAATAGCTCCATTTGTGTGGAAACAACAAAGATAATAGATCTGTTTTAAAATGCTGGTTGCTGTTTGTCACTGATTGCACGTGCAGATTCATTCTCTTATGCTAAAGGGCTGCTAGGTTTTTCTGATTGCAACTAGTATGTACAGTATTAGTCTACTGCAAATATCTCGTGCAGCTTACAATGCCATCAACAGTTACTTCTTGGGAATATGGATTTGGACTTGCAATGTGCTGCATGAATTTAACACATAAAATATGGATTTCATTGCAGCAGTGACAATAAAGGGTCACAACACCTGCTGACTACACATTTTTTCTTTCTTCTCTTTCTCTTTTTTCTTTGATTTTTACCTTCTTACCACAATGTGAAATGCTTGTATAGGAAAAGTGTGTGCACTTTTCCCTTTGTATGAGCGTATGTGTACAGACACACACACACACACACACACACACACACACATACACAAAGTATTGCCTGTATCTACCTTGCAATCAGGCTCAACACAGAGACTTGGTATTTGCTTTAAGCGTTAGGATTTAATTAAATGAAAAGTCAAGTACAATAGTGTAATATCAGAGAAAGCTGTAACAGACTTACAATCAGGATGCAGTCAGTGTGGACATGTATGTGTATGTTGCATGCTATGCTCATGATAATTATAATGTGAAACACTATGCTTTTGAAGTCCAAATAGTATTTCTTCCCCTCCACCCCCTCCGCTCCACTGACTTTGCAGTAATTGAATACAAATTAAAACTGTGCTGCTTAGAACCTAGCCTGGTTATTGGGAGAAGAAGAAAAAACGCTTTGCAAAATGCAGTTCAATCCTGAATATGTATAAAGGCAGTTCACTTTGAGTACAGTATTCACACAATTATCTCCTTTTCATTTATGTGTGATATTTATCAAAGTGCCTTTGTAATGTATAAAAGTTATATATAATAGAATAATTCTATGGATTACATTAAATACAGTGCTGCTGATAGTTCAAGAAAATAAAACCACCGAAGGAAATATAATTATGAAAGGCTCCTACCTTTTATTCTGCTTCTGAGTAAGTGTGGTACTGTCCAACCCAAGCAACGCTGGAGAATTTGCTACTATCTTTCTTTTTTTGGTTGTTTTCTGCTGTTATTTTCTAAGACTGATCCTACTTGAATCTAACTCAGCTTCTTCTCACAGCATCACTTAACTCTGGACAGCAGGGAACCAATGCTTAGGGGGGAGCTCTCTCACTGACTGGCTTTCATTCAAAGCTCCTGATTAAGAAAATAATAATAAAAAAAATCACTCCCTCACAGAGAGAGAGAGAGAGGTTCTGCTGATTGAACCACAGCACTTGCCATGGGAAGGTTAGAGACTGGGAAAGCACAGGCTTTCCCAAGCACACAGTGATTTGCAAGTGAATGCAGTGGGAGGTACAGAGAAAGGAAAGCTTTTTTGCTGAAGCTTTCCCCTCCCCCTCTTGATAGAAGGCTCTCTGTGTCTGAAGTCCAAGGTAATCAGCCTAATCTACTCTTTTTGCAGTGATAAACAGTAAACACATGACCACTTCTTGTAAACATTATTTCTTAATTAGATATATTTACTTTTCCTTTATCGTCAGTAATCCTGCAGTATTCACCATGACAAGCCACTGAATAGTAACTAAAAACATAAACAAGATACCAAGTTAAATTACAACTAGCTCTGAGATGCAACCAGAGAGTTATTAATTATTATTGCTATTGTTTTCACTGAACTGCATACCCCATTAGTTTAAAAAAAACAAAAACAAATTTGTCTCTTCTGCTCCATCAGTGTTATAATGTGTACAAAACAGGGCAGGTTCACATTATATGAAATACCAAAATATTTTTAAACCTCATCTGAGAAGATGGTACAGAGCTACTATTCATTCTCCCCAACCTTATATTTTCTTCAAGTCAATATTTGAATCACTTGTGTTTAGAATAAGGTTATTTGGATCACTACAGTGTAGCTTCCCATTTTGCTGATATAATCCTTTTCACAGGTTTAATCTGTAACAGTTGATGTTTCCTAATACAACAAATTGGACTCAGCACAATCCCTCTTTGGAGCATATTAAGCCCAATCCTTTCTCCGTGTTATAGTAGAATATTGTGTAACATTGGTTAGGAGAGATACAGCAAATATCCTCCTAAGATTACGTCAGTGGATGTCAGTATTGCTCCATCCAAACAATGCCAAGAGGGAATTTTTCTGGTTGTAAAAAAGGCCTAAAGCCTTCCCCAAAAGTTAAGATGTATCAGATTTAGGATGCAGCACAAGTGAGAGAGAGATAGATAATATCAACAAAGATTTAGTAGCAGTGAAATGTATTACACCACAGAGTAGTCTCTTCAAAGGAAGGGATAGAAGCCTCATTGCCTAAGTCAGCAGGACTTAAAATGTGATCCATTGACCAGGGCAGGTCTGCAGAGCAGTTGATGGTGGTCCATGAGTGTTGAAAGGCCACATTGTGTTCTCTCTTTTTCCCATTTCCAACTGCTGAATTGCATTAAAAAAGGCATCAAGAACTAAAGTAAGTACTTTCTTTTTTCCATGTAAACAATTGCTACAGTTGCCACAGGAATGTAATGGGATCACTTAAGGGAGAGGAGATGATCTGTGAAGTCACCAATGGGAGGGAAAACAGTCCATTGATGTGGCCCATGCAATGCATAGAGTTTGAGAATTCCTGTCCTAAGGTCAATCACAAATAAAATAGTAAAATTTATTGACATGAAGGAATAAAAAAATGTGACACAGAAAATCTCTCTCTTTCTCTCTCTCCAGGATATAGCACAATGCATAACATTTTAAAACCATTTTCTTTATATTTACTTTCTTTCTTTTCCCATAGCTAGCTCAATATGACAAATAATGATCTTGCTTCTGTTCCTGCTTTACATAGAATTTCATTCTCAGTCGTTCACTCCTTCTCAAGGAGGGACTAGAGTATTGAATTAATACATCTGATTTCCTTATTCTCTCCAACATGGGGAGAGCTGTCCACACTTCCCACCAATCTGTCTTGCAACAATGCTGTGACATCTTTACTGACCTCCAGTCTTTCCCTTTATTCATATGAGGCAGGAAATATAAAATTCCCTTGTGTTTGATGGACTCTGCCCCAGACTGAGTTGAATGTAGGGTGACCAGACAGAAAGTGTGAAAAATCGGGACAGGGGTTGGGGGGTAATAGGAGCCCATATAAGAAAAAGACCCAAAAATCGGGACTGTCCCTATAAAATCGGGACATCTGGTCACCCTAGTTGAATGTGATGTTTACAATTGCCTTTTCCAGCTGGACCAACCGTGCTTCTTCTCCCTAAAAGCAACATGTCCAGGGGTGGCACCTGCGATACCAAGCTGAATAGTTTCTTAAAGTGACAGCTACATCGAAATAGCTGCAGGGAGTTACAACAAATTTTTAAATAGATATTGTTGTGAAATAGCTTTGCAAACCTGAATAGCTGTTCTGATCATGGTCCAACAGATTCTTATGTTATGAATTGTTGATAGTAATTTTTCCACTTTTTTTACATTTTGTCTTTATTATTAAGATTGCAGACATTATGAAATGAAATAATATGACAATGTGTATTAACAGAGCTATTTTATATATATTCATAAAAACATATATATATATATGCACAGTCTCTTTTACACACATACACACACACACACACACACACAGAGGGAGGACAAGATGATTTAATATATATATGATTTTATATAAGATGATATAATATAATATATGATTTTATATAATTTACATAATAAGAATGTCCGGTTTACATTAATTAAGATTAAATTTGGATTAAAGTGGACTAAGCTAAACTGGAACAAAGCTCTCTTATTCTGGAATAAGAATGTCCACACATGGAGTTATTCACAAATAGCTATCACACTCCAAATTCACATTTTATCTTAATCTGAATTAACAGTCAAGCGTAGATAAACTCTAATAGGAGTAGTCACCATTAAAAAGTCAACATTTAACGACAGTCACAACACAACTATTATAGGCAGGACTGGTATCACTACCTATTTTAAGGTTGCCTGACTTCCCATTATAAGCCCATTTTCAGTAGCTTATAATTTTGCCAAACTTTAAGCATTTGGGTTTAAGTTTTCCTTGCTGGGTGTCTGCCTCAGGCTGAATTATGTTAGTAAGTTTCAGTCAAAACCGGTTAGTTGTTTCTGAGAACGAGGCTAGAGAAAATACAATTTTTTGCCTATGTTAAAATCTTCAGGAGACCTTTTCTTTGAAAAAGCTTTAAATACCGCAATGCTTTGGAACTTTTGTGGCAGGAGTGTGCTTTTTGCTAGCCCCATGAAAATCCATCCAAATTTGGCCAAGTTATATAAGACTTTGAAAAAACTGCAGTTTGTATACATGCAACAGAGACTTCTTAGTGTTTAGCAGCTACATTTCCCAAAGATTCCATCCACGCTGAGCAAGACTTACTATGCAATTGCTGCTCTGGGATGCTACAGGCCATGCTGGGTCCAGTTCTGGGCACCTGAACTGAGTGTGGGGAATCTACCTCTCCCTGTGCTCTGAATCATCCCCCCGCAGGGCCCAGGAAGCTTGAAAGAGAAAGTAGCATGACTCAAATGCAGAGGGGACAAAAACAGATCTGCAGAGGATGGGGAAGCTTTAAATGAGCAAGCTCGGTCACTGAGGGGCACACATTTTTAGTCCCACCTGAAGGAAAGACTCCCTCTGATTGGCTTTTTCCCCCCCACTTGCCTATCTCCTGGGGTAGAGCAGCTAACCAGGGCTGCTACAGGCAGGTGGACCTCTTCCCACTACCCCTCAGCAACCCAACACCATTCCCACAGAAGGCAAGGGAGCAAAAAGAGCCCAACAGCTCAGGACAGCTCACTTCTCCCCTCCTCTCCCCCTCCTGTGAGCAACAGAATAGCTTCTTTGCTCCTACTCCCTCCATGCAACAACCTGCCTGGAAGGAGGGGGAGGGAACTCTGCTGCAAGCCCTCCCTCCATGCCTGGTAGTGGGGGTTGATGAACTGCAAAGAGCTGTAGGAGAAGCAGAGGTCAGACTGCGGGGAAAGGATGGCAAAACTGATATGGGGACAGGAGTGATGTGGGAGTTGCCTAACAGCCGTATAGACATACCCAATGGTATTAATTTGAGAAAGTATATTGCTGGGCAGGGAAATGGGCAGATGTGGAGGTCAGTAGATTGGATCATGGAGTCAGAGGGAAACTAGAACTGGGAATTGGGGTGAGGGGAAACGGACTGTCTGGGGCTTGATCTGGAATCTAAAGGCGGGGAGTGGGATTGCAACTGATTGGCGATTGGGAGCCAGGAGATTGGTGGGAGACTGAGGTCAAATGAAAAGTTGGGGTGACACTGGGGCTGGGATTCATTTGGGCAGAGGGAAGGAGGTGAGGAGGGAAGGCGATATAACAAGAAGCAGAATGTGAAGGGAGAACAGGCTCTGGTTGGGAAAAAGGACTGGAAAAGGAGTTGGGGGGAAACAGATCAGATGAGGAGCTGGGCATCATTGGGTATAGGGAACGTGGGTGGGGTAGTGAAACCGGAAGCCAGGTTGGGGGAGAGAGAGACATGGGGACGGAAGCGTCTAGCACTTGCTGGGCAAAAAGCCTGGGACTGGGATGAGAGGCTAGAAGTGTGGAGAATGGATAGATGAGGAAAACAAGACTGGGATGAGGAACCAGAGGTATGGAAGAGACAAGACTGGAATTATGTGAAGTGGGAGCAGGCTGGGCAGAAAGGGTCATGCTTGTGGAGAATTAGCAGAAAAGTCTGTGCCCACTAGATCATCCTCCCCTTTCAGAGTGTGGAATGGAACAAAGATTAGATTCCTGAGTCACACCCTTCCTCTCCTGTCAGCAAATATTTATGATCATCACTTACAAAGTCATGATCCTCCTCTAGTGCTGGTCCAGTTAGAGGACAACAGCCTCCTAACTCCATCAGTTAGTCCATTAGTCCATCATATGGCAGAAGTCTTTGCAGTGGATCTAAAAGTTCAGGAAGGCTAAATCACACTTGGAATTGCAGCTAGCAAGAGATGTTCAGAGTAACAAGAATGGTTTCTTCAGGTATGTTAGCAACAAGAAGAAAGTCAAGGAAAGTGTGAGCCCCTTACTGAATGAGGGAGGCAACCTAGTGACAGAGGATGTGGAAAAAGCTAATGTACTCAATGCTTTTTTTGCCTCTGTCTTCACAAACAAGGTCAGCTCCCAGACTGCTGCACTGGGCAGCACAGTATGAGGAGGAGGTGAAGTGGAGAAAGAAGTGGTTCAGGACTATTTAGAAAAGCTGGATGAACACAAATCCATGGGGCTGGATGCGCTGCATCTGAGGGTGCTAAAGGAGTTGGCGGATGTGATTGCAGAGCCATTGGCCATTATATTTGAAAACTCATGGCAACTGTGGGAAGTCTGGAAAAAGGCTAATGTAGTGCCCATCTTTAAAAAAGGGAACTACAGGCCAGTCAGCCTCACCTCGGTACCTGGAAAAATCATGGAGCAGGTCCTCAAGGAATCAATTCTGAAGCACTTAGAGGAGATGCAAGTGATCAGGAACAGTCAGCATGGATTAAACAAGGGCAAGTCATGCCTGACTAACCTAGTTGCCTTCTATGCAGAGATAACTAGGTCTGTGGATGAGGGGAAAGCAGTGGATGTGTTATTCCTTGACTTTAGCAAAGCTTTTGATATGGTCTCCTGCAGTATTCTTGCCGGCAAGTTAAAGAAGTATGGGCTGGATAAATGGACTATAAGGTGGATAGAAAGCTAGCTATATCGTCGAGCTCAATTGGTAGTCATCAATGGCTCCATGTCTAGTTGGCAGCTGGTATCAAGCGGGGTGCCCCAAGGGTCAGTCCTGGGGCTGGTTTTGTTCAATATCTTCATTAATGATCTGAAGGATGGCATGGACTGCACTCTCAGCAAGTTTGCCGATGACTCTAAACTGGGAGGAGTGGTAGATACGCTGGAGGGTAGAGATAGGATACAGAGGGACCTAGACAATATAGAGGATTGGGCCAAAAGAAACCTGATGAGGTTCAGCAAGGACAAGTGCAGAGTCCTGCACTTAGGACGGAAGAATCCCATGCACGCCTACAGTCTAGGGACCGAATGGCTAGGCAGCAGTGCTGCAGAAAAGGACCTAAGGGTTACAGTGGACAAGAAGCTGGATATGAGTTGACAGTGTGACCTTGTTGCCAAGAAGGCTAACAACATTTTGGGCTGTATAAGTAGGTGCATTGCCAGCAGATAGAGGGACGTGATCATTCCATAAGAACATAAGAACGGCCGTACTGGGTCAGACCAAAGGTCCATCTAGCCCGGTATCCTGTCTACCGACAGTGGCCAATGCCAGGTGCCCCAGAGGGAGTGAACCTAACAGGTAATGATCAAGTGATCTCTCTCCTGCCATCCATCTCCACCCTCTGCCAAACAGAGTCTAGGAACACCATTCCTTACCCATCCTGGCTAATAGCCATTAATGGACTTAACCTCCATGAATTTTATCCAGTTCTCTTTTAAACGCTGTTATAGTCCTAGCCTTCATAACCTCCTCAGGTAAGGAGTTCCACAAGTTGACTGTGCGCTGTGTGAAGAAGAACTTGCTTTTATTTGTTTTAAACCTGCTGCCTATTAATTTCATTTGGTGACCCCCTAGTTCTTGTATTATGGGAATAAGTAAATAACTTTTCCTTATCTACTTTCTCTACATCACTCATAATTTTATATACCTCTATCATATCCCCCCTTAGTCTCCTCTTTTCCAAGCTGAAAAGTCCTAGCCTCTTTAATCTCTCCTCATATGGGACCCTCTCCAAACCCCGAATCATTTTTGTTGCCCTTCTCTGAACCTTTTCTAGTGCCAGTATATCTTTTTTGAGATGAGGAGACCACATCTGTATGCAGTATTCAAGATGTGGGTGTACCAGCAATTTATATAAGGACAATAATATATTCTCCGTCTTATTCTCTATCCCCTTTTTAATGATTCCTAACGTCCTGTTTGCTTTTTTGACCACCTCTGCACACTGCATGGACATCTTCAGAGAACTATCCTCAGCTGTGAAGACTGAAGCAAAGAATTTGTTTAATTTCTCCGCAATAACTTTATCGTCTTTAAGCGCTCCTTTTCTATCTCTATCATTGATGGGCCCCACTGGATGTTTAGCAGGCTTCCTGCTTCTGATGTACTTAAAAAACATTTTGTTATTACCTTTTGAATTTATGGATAGCTGTTCTTCAAACTCCTCTTTGGCTTTTCTTATTACATTTTTATACTTAATTTGGCAGTGTTTATGCTCCTTTCTATTTACCTCACTAGGATTTGACTTCCACTTTTTAAAGGAAGTCTTTTTATCTCTTACACATTCTTTTACATGGTTGTTAAGCCACGGTGGCGATTTTTTAGTTTTTTTACCATGTTTCTTAATTTGGGGTATACATTTAAGTTGGGCCTCTATTATGGTGTCTTTAAAAAGTGCCCATGCAGCTTGCAGGGATTCCACTCTATTCGACATTGGTGAGGCCTCATCTGGAGTACTGTGTCCAGTTTTGGGCCCCACTCTACAAGAAGGATGTGGAAAAATTGGAAAGAGTCCAGCGGAGGGCAACAAAAATGATTAGGGGGTTGGAGCACGACTTATGAGGAGAGGCTAAAGGAACTGGGATTGTTTAGTCTGCAGAAGAGAAGAATGAGGGGGGATTTGATAGCTGCTTTCAACTACCTGAAAGGGGGTTCCAAAGAGGATGGATCTAGACTGTTCTCAGTGGTAGCAGATGACAGAACAAGGAGTAATGGTCTTTAGTTGCAGTGGGGGAGGTTTAGGTTGGATATTAGGAAAAAACTTTTTCACCAGGAGGGTGGTGAAGCACTGGAATGGGTTACCTAGGGAGGTGGTGGAATCTCCTTCCTTAGAGGTTTTTAAGGTCAGGCTTGACAAAGCCCTGGCTGGGATGATTTAGTTGGGGATTGGTCCTGCTTTGAGCAGGGGGTTGGACTAGATGACCTCCTGAGGTCCCTTCCCACCCTGAAATTCTATGATTCTAACCCAGCTGATGAAACATGTGGGTGTTAATGAGATGTCACAAGATGGAAAATTTCTGTTTTATCAGTTTGCTTCTTAAAAACCTAGAAAATGACACACCAAACATTGATTTAAATAAACATTCAGGTTGCAAAGGCAAGCTCTGAAAAATTAGGAAATGGCAAAATTAAGGTGACCTGAGCTACTTTAACTCAGCTCCCTTGTGTGTATGAATTATGATATAGTCATTAATTACCTGGTTACATGCTATTTTTTTCCCAAAGGAACCCTGTCTCAGATAGTGCAGTGTGGACCTTCTCTAAGGATGAATCAGGGTTGTGTAATGAAGGAAACTGGCTGTCTATAGAACATCTGCCTCATTCATTACAGAAAAAGAAAGGATAGTCTCACAGTTAAGGTAATTGGATATGGTTTGAGTGACTTGCCTAATATTACACTGTGGTAGAGGCAAGGATAGAATACAATTGTATTCGAACCATACTCTTTACACATGGTCACTAATTGTTTGTTCCTCATTTTCTAGGGTCTGACATGAAGTGTTGAGAACTCACAGGTGCAACTCAAGTCAATGTGAGCTATGCTTTGAATTTATACAGTGCTAAAGAATTCTAAGTATTCTGAAAATCAGGTCCTCATTCTCTCAACTTGGGTTCTCAAAATAAATGGATACTTCTGATCTTAACCTCGCTCTGCCTCACTTTCCCATCTCTAAAATGGGATGATACCAGCCCCTCACCTCACAGGGGAGTTGTGAAAATAAATGCATTAATGTTTGTCAGGAACTAGGATAATATAGTGATGAGCCCATGAGGAAATCAATAACTGTCTCTTCAGAGCAGGGTGTGAATAGCGTTCACCATGATTCAGAATTCATGCAGTGGGAGTTTAAGATTAAATGGGGCCCAGACCAAATTCCAACAGACCCACTACAAACTCAATGCTCCAACAGCTTCCCCTGCAATAGTGTTCCTGGTACTCTGGGTATCCTTCTGTGTCAGTACTACTCTCTGTTCCCCCAGGGCAGCTCCTAACATTGTCTTCCCGTGCCCTCCTACCCACCATCATAACTCCTTTAATCCAACACAGAAAGTTAGGGGGGGAGGGATAGCTCAGTGGTTTGAGCATTGACCCGCTAAACCCAGGGTTGTGAGCTCTTGAGGAACCATTTAAGGATTGGGGGCAAAAATCTGTTGGGGGATCAGTCCTGCTTTGAGCAGGGGGTTGGACTAGATGACCTCCTGAGGTCCCTTCCAACCCTGATATTATGATTCTAAATCTAAGATTTGTGATCAGATCCATGAATTTAACACCCTACCTTAATCCATCCCTGTGTGTCATTTTCTCCTAGAGTTAAAAACTCATAAGCCTCTTTTATGAAAAAGCAGAAACGTGTTTTCAACAAATGCTGTACACCCTATTTCACTCCTGAATGTATAGTACAAGATATGCCATGCACAAATCTCTTCTCTTCATGTCCTTTTTTCTTAGGTCTTTACCTGTTCTGATGCTATAAACAAATATGGGCATCATAAAGAGTTGAAATTATCTATAGTTGCCTTGCAGACACCCTCTGCTATGGTATAAATGAAATGTGGGATTGAGATGCAATACATTTATGTCTTTCCAAAAGACCACACATAAATAAAATGGAACCAGGCAGGATAGCAATAAACCAATTCTATTGTAAACCTAGATTTATCAAGAATTTCTGCAATGATTAAAAAAAATGTTATCCACAAAACATTATGGACAAATCATTACAGAGAATAAGCAACAGCCTTTCAAACCCGTTTTAATGGCAATATAATGGACAAGAGAAATGCAATAAATTAAAAACAAATGCTTGATTAATATAGCTGCAACAGGACATGAGCCTGTTGATGGTATACCTTCCTTTTGATGTTTAGATGTAAAAAAAGAGGACCTTTATTTTAATGGCACTTATGCACTTAAGCTGCACTGAAATTGTTCTTCTCTCTCTGCTGCTCAGACTCTTTTTGGTGTTTGTCACTATCTCCCCGCCCCTATCCCCCCAGACAACATGTTTATTGTCTTCTTGCTAATGTCGGCTTTTACATTTTTACAGTTTACTTACAGGTGTAAATGATTATAGGAAGCAGAACGAATAGTAGATTTCCAGCTTCAATCTGCATTTGAAATAGGACAACCAATTCCTACAAACTGTTGTCTGATCCCCTTCTAACATAAATAAATTATGCCAATTTTAGGTGTCAGTGTGGCATTTTTCACAGGTTGGATTTAATCAGAAGTGTGTTTTAGCTGGAAGAGTTGTAAATTCTAGTGTAATGTACAAACAGCCCAGTGAATGTGTCTTTTCCTGAATGGATGACAAGTTGTGTATTGCCATTTCATTGAACTTAAATAAGCATGTACATGCATATGCAATTGCACAGCAATAACTAAATAAATGAGGGAGCCCGCCTACTTTGATAAATGTAAACTGTGTTCTTCCAGATACATTTTCTATGTTTGCATTTGGCAACTATGATGGCTTACATGATACAAGAAACAGCAAACTAGTTTCAGTTTTATTGCTCACATTTGAAAGAAGCTGGATTTTTGCAGCAAACGAAATAAAATTAAGCATACTTTTCAATCTAAATAATACCATGGATGACTTTTGCAGAGTTCAGGGAAGCACAAAGCAGATGGGAAACCACAGTATTTTTCCCACCAACAAAATTAAAAATTGGTGAAAATTAAATATAGAGAACTGCTTCACTTTAAATATGTTTACACAGTTGTATTTACACCTTAAGGAGAAAATCTGGGTATGGATTGGGCACATCTTGAGTTCTTTATTGAGGCCTAGATTAGTTCCAGGTGTCCATGTGAAGAAGAACCATTACAAACACAGATCTCTCCCTTTCCAAATTTAAGAGAGAAATTTGCTTCAGCAAGGCATTGTGTGGCACCCAAGGTTGCAGGGCAGGGGTGACACAGCTGCTTATTAGTCAGGATTGTACCCTGGTATGTCACACCTATATAAATGGGTAATTTCACACAAACACAGGATTTGATCATGCAAATACTTGTTTTTCACATATGTATTCCAGATTTCAACAAGTGTGTGCACACATTAGCAAGTATGATATGCATTTGAAAGTTTGGCTATTTGGTTCCAATTCTACTCAAACACATATGTGCAATTCCCACCAAGTTAAATGGGAACTGCATGCAAATACTTGAGCACATAATCTGATTGTAGGGAGGCTCAGACTTGTGCACAACAAAATCAGTGTCAGAATTCCCAGTGATTTAAATGGGAGCCAGATCTGACCCTCTGTCTGTAGTCCAAACAGTTACAGTGGAGACAGAGTAGGAAAATGTGAGATAAACAATTTTTCTGCAGCACAAAAGGGGATCATAGCTGAGAGACAGTGGCATTTACCATACAGAAGCAATTGGGACTCTTAAGTAAAAGTTGTTTTAAATTAAATATAAAATTATTCTCAGAGATTTTTATTCTCTGTTCTTTAAAAGCATTCATGTGGGAGAAAGAAAGCAGCAGCAGCAGCAGCAATTTCTTGTGTTTAATTAAATGTATGACAAAACTAAATATATGTCTACATAAATATACTGCAGAGTAAAAGTCAAGTTTTCATCTTGATACACAGGGGGAAAAAGAAAAAAAGGAAAAAAAAACAACAACGGTGTGTGTGTGTGTGGGGGGGGGGGGAAACCTATGCATACTGTTAAGTACAATGCAAAAGGTTATAGATAAATACTTGATCCAGTGGCCACTGAAGTCTTCTCATTGACTTAATGTGAAATGGTTCAAGCTTATATAATGCTTCATTTACCAATCAGCTAAATTATTCCTGCCAGTTTTAAAATGTCTGAATTATTCAAATGATTCATTTACCAACTAGAAAAAGTTGTAATTTAAACTAGTATTCTCTAATCAATGTATCAGTGTTGATGTCAAGTTCTTTGTTTATGTAGATTAACTCAACGTAAAACACTTCCAATATTTACACCTAAAGATTTCAAAAGAGACAATGGCGGGAGGAGGAAGTTAGTACATAGCAAGGTTGACCATTCTGCCCATCCCACTTCTTAGCACCTTTATAATTCACAACAATCTTAATAAAGCTAATAGAGTCTATGAGTGTCAAATTGTACTGTAGTTTTTGATGTATAAAAAACTTTAAAACAAGTTAAATACTTTTTAAGTGAGCTCTCAAAGTTGAGCTTTTTGGGGGGGGGGAGGGGGAGAAAGTCTCATTCTAATGTATGGAAAAGGCTTGTAAGATGCTTATAGGGGGAAGTTTAAAGGTTATTTTGCTTGGGGGTTTTTTTGCTGCAGATTTTTTTAAACATTATAAAAGCAAGTTTTGTTGATTCTGTTTTTCATGGAAAACTATTGATACTTAGAGAATTGATAGAATGATGACATCAGATACACCAGACATGCAAAACCTGGTTAACTTAAGTGTAATTATTTTTATTTACACTTCAAAAAATAAACCTTTTTTTAAGCATTTAAGTTAAGAAATACTTAAGAGGAAAACGGTTAAAGTATCACCAACTTATCCATTCATTTAAGGACCAAGAAATCCACATATCTAAGCCAATCAAATTTTTTATCCTTATTTTGTAACCATGCTATGCCCTTATGGGAATTCTTGCAATTGTTTCCTGTCCTTCACCATATAAATGTTGTCCCTATCAGACATTTCCTATCCATTCTTGTCTTATCACACTTCCCTCCAATCTACTAATGACAGACACTGTTCTGTTTCATCATTAAAACATTTCCACATTATTATTATTATTATTATGGTAGGGCCCTCAAATGACATCCAGACCTCATTGTACTAGTCACTGTACACACAGAGAGACAATCCCTGCTGTGAAGAGCTGGCAATTTTGGCAAAAAAGTAGACAAGGCAGACAAAGAATTGAAGTGACTTGCCCATCATCCCACAGCAGGTCAGTGGGAGTAGAACCTAGGTCTCCTGAGTCCCCGTCCAATGCTCTATTCACATTCCCTTTATTTTACTTCAGTCGATAAGACCATTGCCATCTTTCTCTTTCTAATTGTATTGCCCATTGCGGGAGGATCTGACCACCTCATGAATAATGCTACATTTATCCTCACAGGGACAAGGTTATCCTCTTTTTACAGTCAAGAAATGGAGACACAAATAGATTACATTATCTGCCCAAGGTCATACAAGTAGTCCACAAGAAGAGTCACAAATAGAAACTGTCTCATGAGTCACAGTCCAGTATCTTAACCAGAGGACCACTCTCTCTTTCAAATCCCTCCTTAGTTTTAATTTCTGTTACCTACAAGTAATCAGCTAAGTAATGACAACTAGATTATGCTTGCAGTTGGGGATAGCCAATTTTACATGTTTGGGTTTTTTTAATCAAGATTTGAAGCCATCAGAATATGTGCAAAAGCAAACCAATGTAACAGCACCATCTTGTCTTAATTATGTTTGTTCTCCCTCCACACTTCACTCATAGAATCACTGAAGTGTAGGATTGGAAGGGACCTCCTGAGGTCTTCTAGACAAGTCCCCTGCACTCATGGCAGGACTAAGTATTATCTAGACCATCCCTAACAGGTGTTTCTCTAACCTGCTGTTAAAAGTCTCCAAGGGGGGAGAGATAGCTCAGTGGTTTGAGCATTGGTCCGCTAAACCCAGCATTGTGAGTTCAACCCTTGAGAGGGCCATTTAGGGATCTGGGCCAAAAATCTGTCTGGGGCTCAGTCCTGCTTTGAACAGGGGGGTAGACTACATCACCTCTTGATGTCCTTTCCAACCCTGATATTCTTTGAAGATTCCACAATCTCCATAAGCAACTTATTCAAGTGCTTAACTACCCTGACAGTTAGGAAGATTTCCTAATGTTCAACCTAAACCATCATTGTGGCAATTTAAGTCCATTGCTTCTTGTCCTATCTTCAAAAAGTTAAAGAGAATAATTTTTCTCCCTCTTCCTTGTAACAACCTTTTATATACTTGAAAACTGTTATGTCCCCCCTTCCCCAGTCTTCTGTTTTCCAGACTAAACAAACCAAAATTTTACAACCTTCCCTCATAAGTTATGTTTTCTAGGCCTTTAATCATTTTTGTTGCTCTTCTCTGAACTTTCTCCAATTTGTCCACATCTTTTCTGAAATGTGGAGCCCAGAACTGGACACAATACTGCACAGTGATTAGGCCTCAACTGGAGTAGAGTGGCAGAATTACTTCTCATGTCTTGCTGACAACACTCCTGCCGATACATCCCAGAATGATGTTTGCTTTTTTTGCAAAACTGTTGACTCATATTTAGCTTGTGGTCCACTATGACCCCCAGATCCCTTTCCGCAGTACTTCTTCCTAGGTAGTCATTTCCCATTTTGTATGTATACAACTGTTTGTTCTTTCCTAAGTGAAGTACTTAGCATTTGTCCTTATTGATTTTCATCTTATTTACATGAGACTATTTCTCTAGTTTGTACAGACCATTTTGAATTTTAATCCTATCCTTCAAAGCACTTGCAACCCCTCCCAGCTTGGTATTGTCCTCAAACTGAATCAGTGCACGCTCTATGCCAGGGGTTGGCAACCTGTGGCACGCGAGCTGATTTTTGATGGCACGCGGCAGTGGGCTGAGCGGCTTTTTGCCACTCAGCCAGCCGAGGTCCCAGCTGCCGGCCCCACTCAGCACCCGCTGAGTGCGGCCGGCGGCTGAGACCCCGGCTGACAGGAGCCGGCGGCTGGAACCCCAGAGTGGCGGCGGGCTGAGACGCTCAGCCCACTGCCGGCCTGGGGTTCCATTCACTCAGCTGGCTGCAGGCTGAGCAGGGCCAGAGGCGGGCTGAGCGTCTCAGTCCACTGCCAGTCTGAAGAGCTGGCAGCACTCATGGGGTGCCGGCAGCACTCAGCCTGCTGCCGATCTGGGGTTCCGGCTGCCGGCCCCACTCAGCCTCCTGCCAGCCTGGGTGAGCAGAACCCCAGGCTGATAGTGGGCTGAGGGGCACCGGCGGTCGGGATCCCGGCTGGCAGGAGCTGGCGGACAGAACCCCAGACCGGCAGCAGGCTGAGTGACTCAGCCTGCTGCCAGTCTTGGTCCCAGGAACTGGCCCTGCTCAGCCCAAACGGCAGCAGGCTGAGCAGGGCCTGGGATCCTTGTCTGAGGTTCCAGCCACCAGCCCCGCTTAGCCTGCTGCCGATCTGAGGTCCCAGCTGCTGGCACCACCCAGCGCACTGCCAGCCTGGGTTTCCATTCACCCAGACCGGCAGCGGGCTGAGTGGGACCGGTGGCCGGGACCGAGACTGGCAGCGCCCTGAGTCGCTCAGCCCGCTGCCGGTCTGGGGTTCCGTCCGCCAGCTCCTGCCAGCCAGGATTGAAGCCGCCGGCCCCCCTCAGCCCGCTACCTGCCTGGGGTTCTGCTCACCCAGGCCTGCAGGAGGCTGAGCGGGGCCGACAGCTGGGACCCCGACTGGCAGCAGGCTGAGTGCTGCCGGCACCCAGACTGGCAGCACCCAGACTAGCAGCGGACTGAGCCACTCAGCTCCCCGCCGGCCCCGCTCAGCCCGCTGCCAACTGAGTTAATGGAACCTCAGACCGGCAGCGCGCTGAGCAGGGCCAGCAGCTGGACCCCAGACCGGCAGTGGGCTGAGCGGGGCTGGTGGCTGGAACCCCAGACAAGGATCCCAGGCAAGGATCACACTAAATTGATAAGATCTGCATTTTAATTTTATTTTAAATGAAGCTTCTTAAAATATTTTAAAAACCTTATTTACTTTAAATACAACAATAGTTTATTTATATCATATAGACAGAGAAAGACCGTCTACAAACGTTAAAATGTATTATTGGCATGCAAAACCTTAAATTACAGTGAACTTGGCACACCACTCCTGAAAGGTTGCCGACCCCTGCTCTGTGCCATTATTTATATAATTGATGAAGATATTGAACAGAACTGGACCCAGAACTGATCCGTGCAGGACCCCACTAGATATGCACTTCCAGCTTGACTGTGAACCACTGATAATGACACTCTGGGAACAGTTTTCCAACCAGTTATGCGCCCACCTTATAACTCTGTATCTTCATTACATATTAATTTTTGAATCATGTCTCAAATGTAGATTATGAATTCTTTAAGCAAGGGAACCATGTCTGTGTATGTATATAACCCTAGCACAAGAGGGCTCTGAACATGACTGGGGCTTCTCAACACTATCTCAATATAAATAGTAAGAAATAAAACCATAATAAATTCATGAATATCAGATTGCCAACAAGTTTTTCAGAAAAAAAAAAACCCAAGGAAAAAAAAGAAACAAATTTCCAGATATTTCTAGATTAAAAACAGAAAAGTATTTAAAACCCTCTACCTGTTTTAATATATCTTAAAGCACCCGAAGGGTGGGGGAGGGAGGGAGGGAGGGAGAAGGTTGAAATCCTATTTACAGGTCACATTTAACACCTGATGTATTGTGCAGATGGGTATTAAAAGACTTGTATAAGAAGCAAAATTTAGATCACATTTTCAAATAAAAACTTAGTACCTCTGGGGCATGAGAGAGAAGGAATTGGAGTAGAAAATTGAGCAGTTTCATGTTTATACTAAAGTTCACCAAAGTAAATGATGCTCTTCTCCTCCCCCCGTTCTCTTACACAGAGTAAAATATTTCTCTCCGTCTAGATGATTTATTGTAAAGTAAGGAAAACAACAAAGAAAAAATTAAACATAAAGCCTCCATGAAAGAGGGAGAATACATCTACAAAGGGCTCAGTGACTCAGTAACATTCTCTGTCAGAGCTGAAACAATACAATGGTTGCTGCTGCACACAACACCACTTCAGTTACACAGCTATGCACACAACCTGCTCAGTAAACAGAAGTCCATCCACCACACCTTCCAGGAATAAGTAACAAAATATGTTAACACACAAATCCACCCCCCCCACCCACCCACCCCCCACTCTTCCCAATAGTATAAGCACCGTATAAATGTCATCATCACCACCTGCCCTAAAAATAGGTTTCCTCTCACTCCCCATCACCACATGGCTTATTTTAAAATATTTAGTTAGGGAAACTACATCAAATATGTGAATTTTACATTGTGTTCTGAGGGTAGTAAGATGTGTGATCAATTGATGTTTTTTTTTTTTCCTGGAAGGAGTCCCACAATTACAGGCCAGCTGCCGAGAAATCTCCACCCTCACAGGATCACAAGCCTCACCATTGTGGTTAACAGTTCCATTGTTCCAGTGGAACAAAGCTGTTATGGGCAGTCAGGGTCACACATGGGGAAATTTACACAGCTAACCTGAGTCAGCGAACCAGCTGAGCGGCAAACAGCAGAGGCTAACAGAGGGAGTTTGCCTGGGATCTGTCCGAGAGGAGGTACGCTAAGTGCTGCATTAGGGGGGCTGTGTTGGTGAGTATCTGAGTGTCTGTTGCTGGGACAGTTTGTCAGTTTGACTGTGTGCTTGATTGCTTGCTTGTTTGTTTGAAAAGTGTGAATTGGGAGTGCTTTGTTCCAGGTGGGCCTTGAGTGGGCCTGACTGGTATATAAGGGCAGTCAGCAGCGAACCAGCTGAGCGGCGAACAGCAGAGACTAACAGAGGGTGTTTGCCTGGGAGTTAGCCTGGGGAGAACTTACTGAGGCTTTCATCTGTGGGTTTCTCTGAGTAGTTACTGCAACAGCTGAGGAAGCTCTTAAGAGGAAGGTGATATGAATGGTGAGCGATCAGCTGTTGTAACCTGCACAGGTTGTGCCATGTTTGTCTTTCTTCCACAGGACAGAAGCGACTTTGTCTGTACAAAGTGCAAGCTGGTCTCCATATTGGAAGAGAAGGTTCGAGGTCTGGAGAAACAAGTATCGACTCTGCGTTGCATAAGGGAAAATGAAGATTTCCTGGACAGACGTCAGCAGATACTTCTACGGCCACAACGTTCTGAAGATTCAGAGCAGGCGCAGCAGGAACAGAAGGATGGTGAAGTTTGGCAGCATGTGACCTCCAAAGGAGAAAGAGGAGTGTCCATGTACCAGAAATGGAGATACAGGTGAGCAATCGTTTCCATGTTCTCTCTACAGGTACTAATGGGGAGAGTGGACTAGATGACACATCTGAGGGAAGGGAGCAGAAGGAGACTCCACCGATTGGAAGGCAAAAGATGCACTGTCCTAGGGATGAGGGTTCCACAACCACCACTCCCAAGAGGAGGAGGAGGGTGGTGGTAGTCGGGGACTCCCTCCTCAGGGGAACTGAGTCATCTATCTGCCGCCCCGACCGGGAAAACCGAGAGATCTGCTGCTTGCCAGGAGCTAGGATACACGATGAGACGGAGAGACTGCTGAGACTCATCAAGCCCTCGGATCGCTACCCCTTCCTGCTTCTCCACATGGGCACCAATGATACTGCCAAGAATGATCTTGAGCGGATCACTGCAGACTATGTGGCTCTGGGAAGAAGGATAAAGGAGTTTGAGGCACAAGTGGTGTTCTCGTCCATCCTCCCTGAGCAGGGAAAAGGCCTGGGTAGAGACCGTCAAATCGTGGAAGTCAACGAATGGCTACACAAGTGGTGTCAGAGAGAAGGCTTTGGATTCTTTGACCATGGGATGGTGTTCCAAGAAGGTGGAGTGCTAGGCAAAGACGGGCTCCACCTAACGAAGAGAGGGAAGAGCATCTTCGCAAGCAGGCTGGCTAACCTAGTGAGGAGGGCTTTAAACTAAGTTCACCGGGGGAAGGAGACCAAAGCCCTGAGGTAAGTGGGGAAAGGGGATCCTGGGAGGAAGCACGAGCAGGAGAGCGCAAGAGGGGAGGACTCCTGTCTCATACTGAGACAGCAGGACAATCGATGAGTTATCTTAAGTGCCTATACACAAATGCAAGAAGCCTGGGAAACAAGCAGGGAGAACTGGAAGTCCTTGCACAGTCAGGGAACTATGATGCGATTGGAATAACAAAGACTTGGTGGTATAACTCACATGACTGGAGTACTGTCATGGATGTATATAAACTGTTCAGGAAGGACAGGCAGGGCAGAAAAGGTGGGGGAGTTGCGTTGTATGAAAGAGAGCAGTATGACTGCTCAGAGCTCTGCTATGAAACTGCAGAAAAACCTGAGAGTCTCTGGATAAAGTTGAGAAGTGTGAGCAACAAGGGTGATGTCGTGGTCGGAGTCTGCTATAGACTACCAGACCAGGGGGATGAGGTGGACGAGACTTTCTTCCGGCAACTAACAGAAGTTGCTAGATCGCAGGCCCTGGTTCTCATGGGAGACTTTAATCACCCTGATATCTGCTGGGAGAGCAATACAGCAGTGCACAGACAATCCAGGAAGTTCTTGGAAAGTGTAGGGGACAATTTCCTGGTGCAAGTGCTGGAGGAACCAACTGGGGCAGAGCTTTTCTTGACCTGCTGCTCACAAACAGGGAAGAATTAGTAGGGGAAGCAAAAGTGGATGGGAACCTGGGAGGCAGTGACCATGAGATGGTCAAGTTCAGGATCCTGACACAAGGAAGAAAGGAGAGCAGCAGAATATGGACCCTGGACTTCAGAAAAGCAGACTTTGTCTCCCTCAAGGAACAGATGGGCAGGATCCCCTGGGAGAATAACATGAAGGGCAAAGGGGTCCAGGAGAGCTGGCTGTATTTTAAAGAATCCTTAGTGCGGTTGCAGGAACAAATCATCCCAATGTGTAGAAAGAATAGTAAATATGGCAGGCAACCAGCTTGGCTTAACAGTGAAATCCTTGCTGACCTTAAATGCAAAAAAAGAAGCTTACAAGAAGTGGAAGATTGGACAAATGACCAGGGAGGAGTATAAAAATATTGCTCAGGCATGCAAGAGTGAAATCAGGAAGGCCAAATCGCACTTGGAATTGCAGCTAGCAAGAGATGTTCAGAGTAACAAGAAGGGTTTCTTCAGGTATGTTAGCAACAAGAAGAAAGTCAAGGAAAGTGTGGGCCCCTTACTGAATGAGGGAGGCAACCTAGTGACAGAGGATGTGGAAAAAGCTAATGTACTCAATGCTTTTTTTGCCTCTGTCTTCACAAACAAGGTCAGCTCCCAGACTTCTGCACTGGGCAGCACAGTATGGGGAGGAGGTGACCAGCCCTCTGTGGAGAAAGAAGTGGTTCGGGACTATTTAGAAAAACTGGAAGAGCACAAGTCCATGGGGCCGGAGGTGCTGCATCCGAGGGTTCTAAAGGAGTTGGCAGATGTGATTGCGGAGCCATTGGCCAGCATCTTTGAAAACTCATGGCGATCGGGGGAGGTCCCAGATGACTGGAAAAAGGCTAATGTAGTGCCCATCTTTAAAAAAATGAAGAAGGAGGATCTGGGGAACTATAGGCCAGTCAACCTCACTTCAGTCCCTGGAAAAATCATGGAGCAGGTCCTCAAGGAATCAATTATGAAAGACTTAGAGAAGAGGCAAGTGATCAGGAACAGTCAGCATGGATTCACCAAGGGAAAGTTGTGCCTGACTAACCTAATTGCCTTCTATGATGAGATAACTGGGTCTGTGGATGAGGGGAAAGCAGTGGATGTGTTATTCCTTGACTTTAGCAAAGCTTTTGATACAGTCTCCCACAGTATTCTTGCCACCGAGTTAAAGAAGTATGGGCTGGATGAATGGACTGAAAGGTGGATAGAAAGCTGGCTAGATCGTTGGGCTCAACAGGTAGTGATCAACGGCTTCATGTCTAGTTGGCAGCCGGTTTCAAGTGGAGTGCCCCAAGGGTCGGTCTTGTGGCCGGTTTTGTTTAATATCTTTATTAATGATCTGGAGGATGGTGTGGACTGCACTCTCAGCAAGTTTGCAGATGACACTAAACTGGGAGGCGTGGTAGATACACTGGAGGGTAGGGATCGGATACAGAGGGACCTAGACAATTTAGAGGATTGGGCCAAAAAAAACCTGATGAGGTTTAACAAGGACAAGTGCAGAGTCCTGCACTTAGGACGGAAGAATCCTATGCACTGCTACAGACTAAGGACCGAATGGCTAGGTAGAAGTTCTGCAGAAAAGAACCTAGGGGTCACAGTGGATGAGAAGCTGGATATGAATCAACAGTGTGCTCTTGTTGCCAAGAAGGCTAACGGCATTTTGGGCTGTATATGTAGGGGCATTGCCAGCAGATCGAGGAACGTGATCGTTCCCCTTTATTCGACATTGGTGAGGCCTCATCTGGAGTACTGTGTCCAGTTTTGGGCCCCACACTACAAGAAGGATGTGGAAAAATTGGAAAGAGTCCAGCGGGGGGCAACAAAAATGATTAGGTGTCTGGAGCACATGACTTATGAGGAGAGGCTGAGGGAACTGGGATTGTTTAGTCTGCAGAAGAGAAGAATGAGGGGGGATTTGATATCTGCTTTCAACTACCTGAAGGGGGGTTCCAAAGAGGATGGAGGTCGGCTGTTCTCAGTGGTACCAGATGACAGAACAAGGATCAATGGTCTCAAGTTGCAGTGGGGGAGGTCTAGGTTGGATATTAGGAAACACTATTTCAGTAAGAGGGTGGTGAAGCACTGGAATGCGTTACCTAGGTAGGTGGTGGAATCCTCTTCCTTGGAGGTTTTTAAGGCCCAGCTTGACAAAGCCCTGGCTGGGATGATTTAGTTGGGAATTGGTCCTGCTGTGAGCAAGGGGTTGGACTAGATGACCTCCTGAGGTCCCTTCCACCCCTGATATTCTATGATTCTATGATTCTATGATTCAATTCAAGCTATCTCCAATAGTGGCTCCATGTAGATGCTGAGAAGAACAAACTAGGGATGAGGGTTCCACAACCACCACGTTATTTAACATCTATGTTGCATTAGTACTTCAAGGCTAAAGTAAGATTGGGACGCACTTAACTAGGAATTGAACAAACATATATGCCTCAAAAGCTTAAAGTCTGAATGACACAACAGAACAGGTGAGCAAGACCGATTCATAGACTCCACGTAGACGATTGTGATTATCTAGTCTGACCTACTGTATAACACAGGTTATAGAATTTCCCCCAAATAATCGCTAGATCATATTTTATGGTGAGGGTGTGGGGGAAACATCCCAATCTTGATTTAACAATGTAAGTGGTGGAGAATCCACCATGAATTTGGTAAATTGTTCCAATAGGTAATTACTCTCTCAGTTAAAATTTTGCCCCTTATTTCCAGTCTGAATTTGTCTAGCTTCAACTTCCACCCATTGGATCATGTTATCCCTTTCTCTGTTAGATGGAAGAGCCCAGTATGAAGAGCCACAGTGTAGGGAGCTGGACCTGATGACTTTTCAAGGTACCTTCCAGCCCTACATTTCTCTGATTAAATATTTTCTCCCCATGTAGATACTTATATCCTAATCAAATCACCCCCAACCTTTTTTTTCCCTTAAACTAAACAGATTTACCTCTCACTATAAGGCCTATTTTATAATCATGTAATCATTCTTGTGGCTCTTCTCTGAAACCTCTCACATTTATTAACATTCTTTTTGAATTGTGGGCACCAGAACTGGCCATCGTGTTCCAGCAGCAGTCACTTCAGTCCAAAATATAGGAGGTAAAATATCTCTAGTCCTACTCAAGATTGTTTAGGCATCCCAAAATGCCATTAGCTCCTTTGACCACAGCATCACAATGGGAGCTCAGGTTTAGGTAGATAAACCTGTGGAACTCAACAGACAAGAGCCTTAGACATCAAGGAGTAGCTGCCCATCTTCATTGTCTGGTTTACTGAGAAAAATTACTGAAAACAACTCAAGGTATTACCCTTCAACCTGTCTGAGCCATCCAGCAGCACAGGCATGGATGTGTTTCCCCTGTTGCTTGGATAAAACAAGCCCATCCTTCAGCAAGACCATTTTCTCAGTCCCATTTCATGGCCAGTTGTGAATGAATACAGGATATTGGCAGTAGACAGATGGACTCAGCTCTTTATTAGTTTCTCTATTAGCCTGCTCAGATATGATTGGTCAGACACCAGATGGCAGCTTGCAAGATCAGTAAGACCAAGAGAAAGTTTTCTCAAGTACTGATTGGACTACTACATGCTTGATTTCTGTCTTTCAGTCTCTGTCAGTAGGGGACACTGTTTTTTCTAGTTTTCTACTAGCCATTAGGAGCACAAGTAGTTGTTTGGATTCTACTGGAGCTTCCAGGCCTTCCTGTTGTGTGAATGAGCCAAGTTATTGGAAGTAGTGTGCTAGAACACTAGGATGGAAGCTGATCTTCTCTGTGAAGCAGAGTGGCAATTCCTGAAAGTGTGTGTATGGGGAGGCAGGGCTAGGAAGTATAGAGTGGAGGGATTTGGGGCTCCAAAAAAGGATTTATCATCTGAAATAATTCTGTGGGACATTACTTCACAGA
This sequence comes from Malaclemys terrapin pileata, assembly GCF_027887155.1. Lineage (NCBI taxonomy): Eukaryota > Metazoa > Chordata > Testudines > Emydidae > Malaclemys > Malaclemys terrapin. Next base: position 145,381,586 of record NC_071506.1, on the reverse strand, counting down.
CCCTCTAGTGAAAGACAAGTACAAACTATTGTCTTCCTCCATAGCAGATGCACATTTTTTTTATTCCAAATTTCATCTCTATCCATCATGTTTGCTCTCTGCCACCAACTCTTACATTTTCTTCCTTCTCTGTTCTTCTGAGGCAGGTTGGCATATTAGTCACTGGAAAGGGTTGGGCCAATGAGGCATTTTGATGCAGAACATTGGTGGATTGGCCATCTCGGCTGGAGATGTGGAGAGTTCCAATTTCCATCAGAAGTGAGATGGTGCTTTGGCCAGAACAGTGAAATATCATCTTTTCCCCTGTTCAGTCAAAAGATCAGGTCCAGAGAGTTACCAGCTGGGTGTGCAGGACCAAAGATTACCTCAGAGAAGCCTAGGTAAATAAAGTAAATGTCAGAGGCATCATTTGAATCAGAACTGAGGTCATTAAGGACAATGAAACTTGCTAATTTCAATACCCTGACAGTAGATTTATCAAAATCTCTAGGAAAGCCTTGGTGTCTCGTGGCTTAGAAATTAACAAGATCCCCATGTCAGACTTCGCTTCATTTCCTGCATTTGATGCATGAAGTAAAGTGGTTTGAGACACTCATGCAGCAAGTAGTCTGGAAGGGGTGAGAAGAGCTATGCAGATTTTGATGAAAGCTGCTGCATCAAGGGTCAAACCTGAAATAAAATCATGGACAGTCCCACTCATTTTGACAATTGAACTAACTTTTACTAGAACAAGCCAGAGATATTAGTGCTATGTGAGTTGCAGCCCTGTATAAAGGTGAATGTGGCTTGAATCCACTAGATTGGGTGTAGCAGTTAAGTGGTGCACATTACCACCAATGGTTTGTGTTTCTGTGAACTGTTCCTGCAATAAAACTTACAGTGAAAAGGAAAATTAGAGGTTGGTACACCCAATGACTACAGCCTGGTACATCTACTCCACCTGTTGGGGCACTATGTTAAAAACTGTGCTGAGTGGGGGAAAAGGAAAGCTGTCAAAGTCTTGCTTTGGAATAGTGCTTTGGGGTTAGTGTATGGGGAGTAGTTTTTGTTTGGTTTTTTGTAGCTCTCCAATAGAGATTTTAAATATCACAGCTAATGTGATATGATCTTTCTAATAATTTCTTGCATATCTTCAGGTTTTCTAGAGCTCTGCAACCATAAATTCATGTAGCTGAGGCAACCAATAAATGTGCAGAAAGCTTTTACTATGAGATGACCCCACAAAACAGATTCATGGCCCTTAAGATCTCTGTAGGTGCCTGGATGAAGAAAGTGTAAATCAAAACTCCTGTGATCAAAAAGATTGGCATTCAATCAGTATGAAACCATGTATGATGCAGAGCTGGGTTGAGTTCAAAACTCCAGAGGGAATGTTCAGATCCAGATCTGCATGACCCTGGTCCCTATTTCTAGAATAAGAACTCAAAACACTTCATATTGACACTCCTAAATTGTGATAAACTTCTCATTTGAGTGTGAACTTTCTATACTTCAGACTTGAATTTAACATGAAGCAGGAATGGAACCAAAAGTCTCATTTCCATGCATGTCTGTCCTTTGAGTCCTGCCAACAGATCAACGTCTCAATATTCAGAGGCTTACATGACAATAACCCCCACAGCAGAGTAAGGGTAACAAAGCTCCTTGATGTCATTAAGTGAGTAATGTGTAACCATCAAAAGACAACTTTCATACCAATACCACAGATAAGCAATGGAGATTTTCAGTACCTTATACATATATGATGTAGTCCTGGCTAATTGTAGGAGTAGAAGCCAGGCATAGTCCAAAAAAACCACAAGGTACATGAAGGGAGAGGGGATCCAACATGCAGCTTACATTAAAAAAATATTAGCGGGTGTAGTTAAGACCAAAAGTTATTCTCATCTGATGGCTGTTTAGTGGTTTACATTAAATTAGTGTATTGCTTTGGACCAGTTCCTTAAGGACAAGTGCTCACATCATAAACACACACAAAATCATAATAGGTATTAAATTAGAGTGGCAACTTTGTTGGCAGCCTGAACAAAAATGGAAAGGCCGTTTTTAGTTAGGTTTAGCATAATATCAGATGGCAAAATAAAAATGAATGAATAAATCTTGGCACAGAAAATCACTATTGACACTTCAAGAGTTAAATATGTTAGAAAATTATATGCTAAATTAGTTTATCCTTAACTAGAATAGATTCTAAAAAATGTACTGACTGCAGGTTTTTTTCCCCCCTCTGTATGGTTTGAGAAGCTTGCTCAGACAAGGTATGGCAATAATCTTGCAAGAGAAAACGTATCAGGATAGCTTTAAGATCTCCATAGGTGAAGAAATGCATACGTACAATATTTCTGATTTCTTCTGTGCAGAATTTGTCACTTTCATCTTTGTGCCCAAAAATGTAAGTGTCATTTTGGCTTTCTCCTAAATATTTTGATAACAGCTCTGTCTATTCATGACTTTTTCTTGCTACTTGAAGCTAAGGAATTGCTGGTTTGATATTATGCCATATAATCTGATACCAAACTCCAGAATTATGTGGCTATGGTTTAAAGAATTTAATTCTTCTGCTGCACCATTTCCATCCATTAGCCACCCTTTTGAAACACTCACTCTGTTGGATAGAAAACAGTCTGTGAATGAATATAATGCACATTTCAACCAGTATTTTTCACCTTTCAATGAGGTTTTTTATATTGGAGTCTGGATGGGATTTGGAGTCACATTAAGTATGTTTTGCCTTCCAGGTTTGTCACTTGCTGGTGTCATCACAATATAGCCTTTATGGAAATACTGCCAGAACAGTATTAGAAACCTTGCAATAGAGATTCACACTTCAGTCACTTAAGTTATGTCATTTATTGTTTCCTCTAGTCTTTCAAAAACGTCACAGAGTAGCATGAAATGAATTTTGCATACGGAGCTTGAAAAGACCATAAGATTTTAGCCGTAGGTTGATAGCATTAGAAAAAAAAATTAAACAAGACCCAAAACAGCCAAAAGCCTTTTATATCTCATCTGCAAACTGGACAGCAGCCAAGGGGCTTAGGTTCAGTCCCTAGTTAGGTCATTTACTGTGCTGCTTTCTCATCCCCAAGAAACCAAGTATTCAAGAGCTCCAAGTACTGACATTTTCTAATTATGCTACAGTATAGCATAACATGAAGTTATGAGGTATAATGAAGGCCTACGGGAGACTATTAGCACAATTTTTAGAATCTAGCAAAATCCTTTTTTAAATATTTATTTTAGTCACAAACCCCACATGCCAACGTAGCAATTAAAAGAAATGTAAGTGAACAAGCAGTATCCTGTAAGACAGAGTATCATTGTGTAATAGATGAATAGAAAATGTAGTTCAGTGCTCAGTTTCCCTTCCCCTTAAAAAAAGCACAGTAGTTTCCATGTAAAATAAATATTTTTTCATTGTTTCTCAAATGTAAATCTAGAAACAGTTGCCTTGAGTAGAAATATATGCTTTGAGGAGGGCTCTCTTCCAAGACAATTTGCAGAATTTATAGTTTCCACTATCTTTCATCATGTGAAAAAGCCAGATTTTAAAATTTGTCTCATTCTGGCATAAATTTTACACTTCCCTAGTCTTGATTTATACTATCATAGGGACTGAAAAATAAAAATAAAAAACCGGTAGTGACCTCAGCCATATTATCAAAGTCATTTTCTTCAGTTTCTTCACACTCATGGTTCCCTTGGCTCTGAATATAGGGTTACCATACGTCCGGATTTTCCCGGACATGTCCGGCTTTTTGGGCTCCAAATCCCCGTCCGGGGGGAAATCCCAAAAAGCCGGACATGTCCGGGAAAATCGGAGCGGGGCCGGGGGCTCCGGGGCCGGGCCGGCGGAGTGGGGCTGGGCCGGGGGCTCCGGGGCCGGGCCGGCGATGCAGTGCCGGGGGCTCGGGGGCCGGGCCGGCGGGGCCGGGCCGGGCCGGGGGCTCGGGGGCCTGACCGGCGGTGCCAGGCCGGGTCGGGCCGGGGGCTCGGGGGCCGGGCCGGCGGTGCCAGGGGCCGGGCTGGGGACCGGCGGTGCGGTGCCGGGGGCCGGGGGTGCTCGGCCGGGGGCCCGGGCTGGGGACTGGCAGTGCTGGGCGGGCCGGGAGTGCTCGGCCAGGCCCGGGACCAGCACCCCAGGGCCCGAGCCGACCCAGGCTGGAAACGCCGGGGGGGCCAGCCTGGGCCGCGCCTCCTCCCCGCACACACCCCCCTTACCTGCTTCAGGCTTCCCGTGACTCGAATGTTTGCGGGAAGCAGGGGAGGGGGCGGAGACTTTGGGGAGGGGGCGGAGTTGGGGCGGGGGGGCATGGGCGGGGCTGGGGGCGGGGCCGGGGCCCCGTGGAGTGTCCTCCTTTCGGAGGCACTAAATATGGTGACCCTATCTGAATAGCAAAGAAAATCTCTATTACAGATTCCATATAAACACAATATCTGGTACTAGGTCCTAAGTTATAATGACTTTTTTGTCTAGTGGTCAGAGCACAGTACAAGAAATAGACACACCCACATTCTAGTTGCATCTCTACCAGTCTCCCTCTGTGAACTTGGAGAAAATGAGACAGAGACAAAGTGACTTGCCCATCAGTAAAGTTGGGGAAATAATTACAAAAACACACATTTCTCTCTGTTTGCAAATTGTCCATGCAAAGCTTACAGTTTCTTTGTATTTCTTATGCAAAATTATTCACTGAATAATTTTTAATCTATAGAAGATTTTTCAGAAGTAGTTAGTTGCAAGAACTGGATATTTGAAATTTAAGCAATGCTAGTTAATTCTAATTGGATACATTGACTAAATGATACTGTTTCTGTCCCTTAACTGGAAGGACATAACTTTTGCAATTAAATTTCTGTTACAAAATATGCACATTCATGAGCTTTTCAATATTAAGAGAATATTTATGAAAAGCAAATTACAATGTTATTTCAGCAAATGCTTTTTCCAGGAAACTTGTTTGCTAACATTTTCATGGTAAGCAAATACAACATGGGGTGTGAAGATACCTAAAGCAAATTCAGTACTTACTGAAATACTCAGCTGTTTTTTGTTTGTTTCAGTATTTTATTTAGGTATTCACCCAGCTCTACTGATAACAGTATTTAACTTCCTTGCAAGGGTATTGTAAAGATTGATTAGTTAATGTTTATACAGTGCCTTTTTACAGAGTGCACTGGGTTTACAATTTACTTTCTTCTACATTTACATACTTCTACAAGGTCTATTGAGGAAGTGCAGAATTCTTCTGCGAACACTTTGAGTTTACTTTGCTGTCGTCTGGGGTGAATGTGAAGAATCATGCATTTCTGAAGGTTGAGACGTTATTTCAAAAGTTCACATTAGCTTTCCTTGTACTCAGGAATGGTCCTGGACCAATCCTTTTATCAGCATTCAGACTCTATAAAAAAGTGGGAGGAGACAGTGCCAGTGGAGAGCAGAAATGAGCCTTGCATTGTTTCAAGAACTGTGGGTGTTGCATGGATTGGCCAAACAGTGTTGCAACCTTTGCAAGGGCTGCATATATTGAGACTGAGTTGTGGTCCCTGCAGAGAAAGAATGAGACCAGCCTGCTACAGAAGATGAAATCTGGAAAGAAGTACTGTGGTGACCTGTATCATCTACCCTATTGGTATGCTGCTTTTCACAAAAGGTCACCCTTTCTGGGTCATGCTGATTAAAAAAAAACAATGTTTCCGAAACAATGAGAATTTGCCTCATTTTTAGATTAGCTGTTAATTTTTCAAAATGTGGCTGCATTTTACTCTGTCTTTTGAAAAGTAATATCCTAAATCTTCTGTTCTGAATTTTAAAATGACCATTTCAGACTCTAAGAAAGATCATGTCTGAGTCAATAGGACAAAGACATAACATTGTGCTTTATTAACAAAGAACAGGTGTTCCAACAGAGTAATCGCACATTTACCTTTGTCATGTGACAGGAATATTAAACCCTGGCACGTATGTCATATCCATTGTACGGATATGCACCACAATATGCTGAGAATTCATATAAATGAGTAAATATCCATATAATGCATAGTATATTTCCTTGCTTGGTTTGTTGTGTGCTCATTGCTATGGTAATATTCTTCTACATCTTTTTAAACAAAATAGCCCTCTCATCTTGAAATATGATGTAAGGTGATGAAAGGGAAGGATGAGTGAATCGTGATAGGATACAAAATTAAACTGTGCCTAATTACATCAATAAACTACCTAGTATGTTTTAATGATTTAAAATGTATTGATCTAAGCTTTAGTCATAAATCTCTCTGAAGTTTTCATTTAGCTTTGCTTTAAAGACAGAAGGAGGCCTTGAAAATTCCTGTCTTTGATGAGGACTTCACAAAATTAGCTGCAAACTAATTCTAAGAGGTTATTTCATTATCCACTTACCTTTAGTATAAACAAATCTCTTCAATGTTTGAATTCACCTCTATAGACCCATCATCAAGCTTCTGCTTCAAAACTTTTGCTGGATTGTTATTCATCTGAGGGGTGGGGGGAAGAGAATAATCAGATGGAGATTGCATTACAGTAGACAGCTTTTTTAAAATATGAGGGGTATGACAGTGACAGGTTAACCAAATTTAGTGAATGTCTTCATCTAAATCATACACTGAATTTAAAATGGAACTTTTCTAATCTGAGCAATTCTGCACAAATCACTCTAGCACTCACAGGCAATGGATAAGTAAATCAATAACTAAACACAAAACATACTTAAGCATATTTATTGTGGGTGAGTGACCCAACTTTTCAACCCAATGGCTTGCCGTTTCTAACCTTAATTATTGCCACTACTTCATGAGAATCACAGTTTAAGCAGTAGGGCTCTAAATCCCATATGACAGACACACTTGGAAAATTATCTAAAGTAAACAAACATAACTATGACATTTGCTAGAAAAACAATCCTGTAATTACTAGTCTCAAACTCCCAAGTTACTGGTCAGCCAGCCAGGATATCTGAAGACACCTACAATAGGTCACAGATGGTTAGGTATGGCCCAAAGCATTCTCTTCTCTTTCAGTCATATTAACTGACATTTATTACCTTACTGTAAGTATTTTCTATGCCAGTAAAAGCTACAAAAACCTGAGACTGCATCTATGTTCCCATTTAATGTTATGATCAACATGTAGCAATTAAAATGAATTTGATACATACATCAGCCTCAACACTATTTCTACATAGCACTGACTGCTTTCATGGTGAAGAACATAATTCTATTTGAGAAAGGAATGTGTGTGCAGGTACACTCACTGTCAGGAGCATGTGTATGCAAGAAAGTATGTGCACAAACATTCAATAGATAGAGTTGCAAATCATTTTTGTTTCCATTGCAGTTATTGTTCTTTGGGCTACCATTGCCATTTTATTGAATGAGAAGAAAAAACAAGTCAAAGACTTTTGGTCAGGGTAACTTACTATATGCTACAATTAGTTTCTGGCTCTAAAACAAAGCCAATGTAGACTGATATTGGTGGAATGCTGAGGATAAGAACACACAGTGTACTGTTTGTACTTTCCTCCTAGAGACATGACAACTCACAGTATTTGTGTGTGACTGCCTGCCAGTCTTGTCCTTAGTGAACAAGTCACACATTAGGCTTGTAAGGAAGGATCCAGGATAGCATGGGGAGTTAAGGTACACAAGTAACTACTATTTATCTTTAGCATTTTAAGGATATCTTCTATTTTTAATAATTTGAAAGCATTCAGAGGAGATACTTCAATGAGGCAGAAAAGTGTATTTCAGGAGCCTTTCTGGAAAGATCATATATGCGGTATATTAAAAGCAAACAATGACGTTTTCTATTTTGATATTTAACATTCATTGAATAATTAAGCAACGGATATACCAAATACTACTTTGGAAGTTTACAGAGAAATTGTCTGGTAATGCAGGGATTCCAAAAACGTTACTTTGGCATGTTATAAATCCTATGTGTTTGGTCCTATATTTAAAAATATAATACTAAATGCACATTAATATATTAAATGTCAAAATTAGGAATGGAAAATACTATATGCAATGGGACAAATACTTCCCTGCTTGCTTTCAGTGGAGTTATATAAAAGATGAATGTGGCTACATGTGGTCAAGATTTCTTAAAAAAAAAAAAAAAAAACACAGGAAATTCATGTAGAATTTTGCATATAGATCCAAGTCCTATCTCCCGGGCATGGTCCAAGAAGTTAGTATCTGAGAGGAACATTTCCTTAGGGAAAGGAATCGTCCATCTAGCTAACCAAGAAAAAAATGGAGCTAGTCTAACCTTAGAGCCTATGTAGTGAAATGAATGATCGGGGATCCTCATATCAGTAAATCAACTATCTGAAGAATGGTGCTGTTGCAGGCAGGAGAGCCAAGTATTGCACAGGAACAGGCCCACAGATATTCTTGCCATAACTGAATATCTGGTTTAATCTCCATAAAGTGCAAATCAGGCGTTGCCATACAAAGAGGATTTAATGCTCACCTTTGCAGTACCCTTATCCAAGTTTCTCTCTGTGCCTGTCCATCCCCCATCACATGGTGTTAAAGCATCTTAAGGACTGTTCCAACTTTTGCTAGGCTGTAATGACCACATGGGACCAAATACAGTTAATAACTGACACACTGTAGAGATATCTCAGCTATGCCCCCTTCCCACTACTACCTTGACAGTAGGGAGTGTAGCATAAGAGACGCCTAGCACAGCTCTATGCCACCAGAGATTCACCTTTAAACAGGGGTCATCATTCTTGAGCTGATCAGTAGTTTAGGAGTACATGAGTTGTCAAAATTTTTCACACCACCTGTCAAATTCTGTTCTTATCCCTCTTAATGCCAACCCTTGGCCAGTGCTAAGGGTGTGACACAGGTCCTGCCCTCAGGCATGCACTGGGGCATGCAGCTGGGCCCTCTGGCAGTAGTGCCTCCTCTCCCCTTGACCAATCAGCACTGATATGGGTCCAGAAATCACACCTCTCAATATCTTCGGAGACTCCACCCCTTGGAGCATGCACCACGTATGTTTGTTTTTACTTCCGGGGGTGACTCAGCCTCCATGACCCCTTCTGAGGCCTGCCCAAGCTCCCCTCTGCCAATCAGTCTCAATCTAGGCAGTGTGAGCCAATTGGTAAGGCCCGCAAGCACCGTGCCAACCAGAGAGGGTATATAGGCCAGAAATTTGGCCTCCAGCACTTATCCATTGGCTGTTTAGAAGACTCATCCTGCAAGCCCTCAAACCCTCATGTTATGAAAGAGACCATCTTGTTTAAAGATCTTATTTTCAGAAAGCGTGGAAGCACAGAGATGAATTAGTAACAGCTGATCATTTTCATTTCCATAATAAGCTTATGTGAAATAAGTTACTGAAGCAATTAGGCTTATTGAACATATAACAAATTACTGCACAAACTGGTTTAGAGCATGTATCTTATTATATATTATATTAGAAGAGAGAAACCGTATCAGTGCAAAAGGTGGCAGCAACCCCCTGTTAATATTACTTAACACTATTCATTAGAACCCTGTTAAGTCCAAATCAAGGAAATACCAAATTAGGGGGAAGTCTTCAATATTCAGTGCAAATATCACACAGAATGCTAATAAGGACACACAACAGAAACTTCATTTGTTCCTCCAGAACAAACCCCCCAATCCACTGCATACCCAGCATGCAGCTAATTCATGGTGTAAAGCAAAACCTTATCTCTAACCTCAGCAAAAACTCTCTTATTAGTTTGTTTGGTAAAAAAATATGGAATCACAGTTAAGGTTTTGTATTATATGCATCAGCACATTGTAAGCAAATACCATGCAGCATATGTATTGCATCTATTTTCTTCCAAAATTGAAAATAGCAGTATCCCATAGTTAAATCATTAACAGTAGCTTCAGAAAGGCTACCTCCCCCTTGCTCTAGGAATGCCAGCTTGAATCTAGATCAGTATCATTATTACATATTTTTGACAGGACTTCAGTCACCTGAAATTCATTTTTTTCATTAGTTATACAATCAAGTGTTATTAAGAGCCAGTGTTTGTGATATGTCTATATTGATGGCACATACTCTGCACTGACCAAAAGTCCTTTATTAGTTGTAGAGCCTCTAGGATGTGGTGAGCTCTCAGTATCAGCAGGTCATCGAGAGTGAAGTTGCCTTTTTTTCTTTATTCCCTACCTAGATACCTAATTCTGTCTGAGCACTGGGGTTAAAATGCAGCAATTAGAATGACAATCTTGGGAAAATGGGCTACTCTCCTATGTTATAACAGTTTCTTGACAGGTGCAAAGCTCTGATAATGAACCGTTTGCAAGTCAAGTGATCTTGAACATTTCTGAGTCTACTCTATCTTAGCAAAGAGAGCCTTTAGTGGCACTAGTACAACTGAGATGAGGTATGGAGGTGGCACCTCTAATTGCTTCTTAATTTAGTTAAATACTTCCAGGGAACACTCATTCCAAAAAGAGATTCAGAGTCTACTGAGAGATTACATTTTCTATACTAACTTCCACAGTAGATTCTATTAAAATATCCTCTTAGCTTGAAGCACAAATAGCCAATACATGTACACTGGTTTCTATTTTAAGTTCAATTTTTTGAACAAAATATACAAAATGTAGAGATAAACTGATTGTATATGGTGCAGAATTAAACAGCAACTCTCAGAGATAGACTAGACATACTGAGTAGTCATATAGATTCAGATAGAATATACAGTCTTGCTTTTACACCTCCAGCCACCAGACATGGCTAACTATCTTCCCTCAGCCCATAGTATTATATATGTAGTATGCTCTTAAAGTGGACAGTTCAGAGCAATTGCACCTGTATTCCCCCACCATGATCCAGCAGGGAACCCACTTTTAGAAGAACAACAAAGATTAGCCCTTGGCATGTTCTAACAACAAATATGGCATATCTAGAAGCAAGCAACATCAAGTGGAACACAGAATGGCTTCTGAATACTCTAAAGCAGAGTTTGGGAGAAGACCCCCAACCCCAGGAGATGTTAGAGGTAAGAAGGGGTGGAGGTAACAGCCTTTTAAACTTCCTCAAAAGGGGTGAAGAGAATGGAGTTGTGCCATATGGAATGTTGTAATAATTGAGCCAACAAATTTACCCTAATTGTGAGCTGAACTGTGAAAAGTGAGAAAAAGCTCACAGAATTTCGCAATAATGTATAACAAGAAATGTTGGTGGGAAAAAGTGCACAAGGATGCAGAAAGATTGAATTAATCCATATAAAAAGACCTATTGATATAATTCAAGGTTGGTGGTAATATCATACTATTAGAGAAGAGAAGTGTGGGACTGGAAATTAATAACTCAATATTCATAGGTTAAAATTAAGCCTTATTTGGAGAACAACAGAATGGGGTGATAGGTTGTTCCACTCATCACTCCCTTTTGGGTCCTCAAAGGAAAATACTGTGGCAGGAAGATTCAAGCTGGCTGACAACTGTTGGCAGGGAGATGGGTAGACCAGAAGGAGTCAACTTCACCGTCATGGCTGCCACCCTCACTGGATCCTGGGAACACAGGATCCACCATGACATCTTTGTCACCTTGATCCTGAAAGATGTCCTGACCAGACCAGACCAGAGAAAGGGATCCAGATGGCACCACCTTCACTGATTTTGGATAAACCAAATTGGATGGGAGACTTTTATTCTTCTTGTCATGCCCCACCCCCAATGTGTCCTTTTCCTTTCCCATCTTATTTCTTCTTTTTTCCTGCTCTTTCCCCTTTTGCCTTCTGTTTAAAGAAAGTCTGGCTTAGCTAGCTAAGACTATTTATTTTGCAATATTGCTGTAAGCCTATAACAATAAGCAATGCCATAAATAGTCCGATGCTAGTACAAGTTTTTCAGGTCTCGGAATGGTGGTTAAGACCACTGGCTATGCCTATGTTTCTTCAACATTAAGCGTTCAAATAAAAGTCAGCACTAGACACAGAAGCTGCATTTTCTATTTTCATTCTTTTCCCTCCCCTTTTGTGAGCATATGTCTTGTCTTCTAGGAAATGGGATCAGACTTTAACAACAGCTCCAGCCCATCTCAACTAACTTTTTCTCTTTTTGCCCCCAAAAGGACAGTTACCACCATCTTTAATATACATACATGCATACACCACACACACACATATATATATATATAAATAAAAGAGGCTGTACATGCGTGGGTGGGAGGTGATGGTCCTTGGGACCTTCTAAAGACTTTCTACAACTAAAGGAAAAGGAAATAAGTAACAGTGTTGAAATGAAAGTCTTACTTAATACTTTACATTTCAAAGGCTTTAACTGTTTCTTTTCTTTTTCTGTACCTGTAATAACATGTTAAAAGGATTTTCATTTGTGTTTGTGCCATGGGACTAAGCAGGCTGAGGTTTCTATGTTCCAGAACACTGAATCTTGTTTAAAACAGTTAATGCTGTACAGTTAATGGGTCACATTAACACCTTTGACTCTCTTGGAGAATTTATTTAATTAAAATTAAGAATATAGGACCCCTTACTAGTGCTGGCCAAAACTCATAATTTCAAGTTCAAGGGAAATTTTGACATTTTGAAATTTCTTTTAATTTCTGATTTGGAACAAAACAAATATTTCCTAAATTTCCCACAAACTGTAAATTACAAAAATATTGATTTTTGAAAATTTTCATTTCAAAATTTCAATAATTAGGTTCAGATTTCCAAATTTAATTTTGCAATTTTGAATTTTGTTTTAGAAGTTCACATTTTTGTTTTTAATTGTGTGATTTTTTTCATTTTTACAGAAGAACATAAGAATGGCCCTACTGGGTCAGACCAAAAATCCATCTAGCCCAGCATCCAGTCTTCTGACAGTGGCCAGTGCCAGGTGCCCCAGTGGGAATGAACAGAACAGGTAATCATCAAGTTATCCATTCCCTGTCGCTCATTCCCACCTTTTGGCAAACAGAGGCTAGGGACACCATTCCTGCCCATCCTGGCTAATAGCCACTGATGGACCTATCCTCCATGAATTTATCTAGTTCTTTTTTGAACCTTGTTATGATTTTGGCCTTCACAATATCCTCTAACAAGGAGTTCCACAGGTTGACTGTGTGTTGCGTGAAGAAATACTTCCTTTTATTTGTTTTAAACCTGATGCCTATTAATTTCATTTGGTGACACCTAGTTCTTGTGTTATGAGAAGTTGTAAACAACACTTCCTTATCTACTCTCTCTACACCAGTCATAATTTTATAGACCTCAATCAAATCTCCCCTTAGCTGTCTATTTTCCAAGCAGAAAAGTCCCAGTCTTTTTAATCTCTCCTCATGCGGAAGCCGTTCCATACCCCTAATCATTTTTGTTGCCCTTTTCTGAACCTTTTCCAATTCCAATATATCTTTTTTGAGATGGGGCGACCACATCTGCACACAGTATTCAAGATGTGGGGATACCATGGATTTATATAGAGGCAACATGATATTTTCTGTCCTATTATCTATCCCTTTCTTAATTATTCCCAGCATTCTGTTCGCTTTAACTGCTACTGCAATTTGAGTGGATGTTTTCAGAGAACTATCCACAATGACTCCCAGATCTCTTTCTTGAGTTGTAACAGATTATTTAGACCCCATCATTTTTTAATGTATAGTTGGGATGATGCTTTCCAATGTGCATTAATTTGCATTTATCAACATTAAATTTCAGCTGCCACTTTGTTGCCCAGTCACCCAATTTTGAAAGATTCTTTTATTCCTCTTCACAGTCTACCTGGGTCTTAACTATTTTTAGTAATTTTGTATCATCTGCAAATTTTGCCACCTCACTGTTTACCCCTTTTCCCAGATAATTTATGAATATGTTGAATAGGACTGGTCCCAGAACGGACCCCTGGGGGACACCACTATTCACTGCTCTCCATTCTGAAAACTGACCATTTATACCTACCCTTTGTTTCCTATCTTTTAATCACTTCCCAATCCACAAGAGCACCTTCTCTCTTATCCCGTGGCAGCCTACTTTGCTTAAGAGCCTTTGGTGAGGGACCTTGTCAAAGGCTTTCTGAAAATCTAAGTTCACTATAGCCACTGGATCCCCTTGGTCCACATGCCTGTTAACCCCCTCAAAGAATTTTGGAAGATTTTTATATCATGTTTACATTATTCCTTGACACTAATAGCAGTATTGTTTTCTTGTCATGAAACAGTTTGACATCTTGACACAAAGTGTTTCATTACACCACAAACAAGAGACATTTTGCTCTAGAAAAAGATTATTAAAACAAAAAACAGATGGACTGAAATCAATAACAAGTTCCCTTTCATTTGAGCAGAATTAGGACTTAGCCCCAAGGATTTTTGCTGCTGCTGGTAAAGGTTTTTAACATTTCCTCTAGAAGAGAGAGCACGTAATTTCACCCTAATTTCCTCTTCTCGCAAAAATGCTGCCTGCTCACTATCTATGACACTTCAGTAGGCAAGAGGTTGTTTCAAAAACAAAACACTAATATTTTTTGCTACCTAGATGCCAATATGTATATATAAATAAAATAACAGACACAGTTAATTTGATAATCTTGATTTTGAATATTTACTAGTGGCAGGGAGTTTGAATGACCCTTAGACGTTTGTTAAAAAAAATCTGCAGATTGTTTCTTCACATGGCCTGCAAATCTGTTCGTAATCATTTGGACAGGTCATTGGTTCTTACCTTTGAAGGTGTCTAGAAAGGTTGTTGACAATGTTCAGCTTTTTTTCCACCATCAGTAGACTCTGGGTAATTCAAATTCATTTGGGAAGCATGTCGTTCCAAACTGTGGAGAAGTGTACAATATGTCAACATATTTTGAAACTGTAGCGCTACCAGTGAAACTTGTTCATATGTTTATTAACAGAGCACTATTTTCTTCCTATAATATGAAAGAAAAAAGCAGCTATATTGCCACTGATTTTTTTCCACACAATTGGCAGTATCCCTGTCTCCAATAACGTATCTACTATTCACTTTATATTCTTTTTTAAACCAATCATACAACATAATGGGAGTCTGATACCAACTACATTTTGGATGATGAGATTTGCAAAGTGAAAAAACAGAGGCAGGAGGGAGAAAGAGTTGTATTTCTCCTCTGTCCCTGCTTCCTACCCCTCTCCCCGCCAAATTTTCTGTCACACATTCTCTTCCCAGAAACAGGCTCCTGTACCCCTTCTCTATTTCTTGCTCCAGTTTGGCACAGGAGAGATAAAATGGCACATAGGTCAACCCAGGTTAGATTGGTAGCCCCCTTCAGAGGACAATGGCATTGCTCAGGGCCTGTAAGTCTTGTTACTTGCTGGAGACAAAGCAACTCTTTGAATAGAGTCCAACGGGGAATGGACTCTTGTACAAGAGTTGTTGGGTTGCTCACAGCACAATTCTATTTTTCCAATTTAACTGAATTCCACATACTCAATCCCAGTTGCCTTTCACTGCCTTTGACTCACTCCTCAAAACCTTTCCTCCTCCTGACTCCACTTCTCTCTCTGCACAGGATCTCACTGAGAAGACAAAATATAAAGTGACCTTTTCCCTCCCCTTAGCTTGGTGCTGAGACCTCTGTCTACCATGCTACCTAACATTTTCTCATTGTTTGCGTGTACTTTCTCATCCACCTGTATCCATTTGTTCTTTCCTGTAAACTCTTTGGGACAGGGACAGTCTTTTGTCCTGTTTGTGCAGCACCTAGCACAATGGGATCCTGGTAAATGTCTAGCGCTCCTACGCACTATGGTAATACAAATAAAATAAATAATATAACAAACAATAAAACACAACTGGTAACATGCCTAAATTGGTGGCCTTCATGTGTAATGTGTTCAGTCTGCTGTTGCTTTAACTAGGTCAGGTGACTGGTGGTTTGCAAAAACTGGGACAAAATACTGAAAAAAAGGAAGATTCAGAAACATGGTCACTTATTAATTTTAGTCTTTGAGTATCTGGAATTATGGTGTTTTAAACCCAGATTTTCAAAAGTGACTACATTAAAAGGTACATGCATCCTGCACTTGACATATGCACATAAATTAAGGTGTACACAATCCTGACTTGCACACACATTGACTAATGAATGCATGCAGACTGAGTATATGCACAAGTGCATGCTCGAAACTGTAGGCCTTAATTTAAAGGTAGGCTTGTAAGGATTATGTTTTTATCTATAAATGTTGGTAAACATTGATTTCACAACACACAAACTGATGAAAAATATATTTCCATCAATAATGATAGAAATTTACAAATAGGCAAATAAGAAAAATGCTGCTTCAGAACTTAAATAGCATTTGATTTAAAGATATTTACTTTGTATATTTTGATATATGATGTTGACAATTTATGTTTTAACAGCTACAAAGTTTTACCTTTTTGAATCTCAGTATCTTCTGTCATTAAATAATTGTTTGATCATCATAGTTTCCCAAAACATTGAAAAATTTAATTGGAAAAAAAAAACACTTAAAAATAAACATTGATATTCCAGTTAACATTATTTTTTAAAAGGTCACATTCTGCCAAGCCTATCTATAGGCCAACTAACACTGGATTCTGGATATTCATATTAAACAAGTATACAATCAAGTAGTATTCTCAAGTGATTAGTACAGTTGAACATGCCAGGACTACTGAGCAGTATTCTTGTCTCTTATGTACTTTCAGACAAATCAGTTAACCTGCTCAAGACTCAATTTACCTGACTGTAAAATGTGAATACTGAACATATCTCAGCGGTGTTGTGATAATTAATGTTTTCCAAATGATTTGTGATTCCCCAGGTGCCACCTATAACTGCAAAGAGTTATTCATTATCTAATCATATTAGATAACCACTGTAACATATTGAAAGTGCATATATTTGGAGAAATTTACTAAAAGAACAATTTAAAAGATCAACAATGCTCGTGCCTTCTTACACAAAGGCTACTAAATAATTTTCAAGAATAATGTACCTTGCATTTTTATATCTCTGATCTGCCCAGCTCAGCTGAAAGTGCTGTTCAATATTCTAACAAAGCAATTTCATCTCCCAGAGCAAATGCACATTTTCAAGGAATTGGAGGGTCCCCCCCTCCCCTCCCAACACATAGTTGTATTGAAAGATTGCTTAACATTGCACAGTAAGATGTTAAAAAATGCAGGGTCACTTCACCAGTTTTATTTTCAGTGAAGTGTTGAGTCATCTACAAATGTTGAGGAAAGAAAATTTTCTATACCAGAAAATTACTTTTTCCTATAATGTATCTGTCGAAATCTACCAGCTAGTTTGATAGAATTTTGCTGAGTTTGTGAAAAAGGGCAACCCTCTGAGAACTTCTTAGAGATTTGTTGAATTTCATGTATTATATCTACAGTCGAATCTGAAAAATGTGTTTACTTCCAAACATAAACCTTTCAATGACATTGGATTTGTCTGTTACAGTCTGTAAAAAAGCCACTAATCAGATTTATTCTCAATGTATGCTGAATGTTGGACAACTCTGACAGAGAACAGACATTTTTTGCCGAAGCTGGTTACCACAAATTTTTCAGTTCTAAATACTGTAAAATATACTTTTTGGATATCTTTACTTGCAGAGCTCTAATTGCCAATATAACTTGACTTTGATGTGATGGAAAAGTTGTAATTTCAGTACCTACAAAACCAAGGCAAAGACAGAAGAGGTGGGGTATTGTCCTGCTTTTGCTGCCTTAGTTAGAAGTATGGTTATTTTTCTCACCCCTGGTGAAATCGGAAGGCAGGTTTTCACTGTCAGAAAACTGTCATGTAACCACAAGAGGCTGTTATACTGAAAAATAAAACAGAGAAATATTTGCCAAATGGTTAACATCCTATTGTGAAAAATTCTGGGTAATAATGTAAATTGGTACAATGTAAAATAAGGCACAACACTGGCATTTCAACGAAGTGGAAATGGTGAAATTTTGTCCTGGATTAAATTTGTGAATATTTGGAAGATGTGCAGAATAAAAATGGCCAGCAAAAAAGTATAGGTTTAATCCAGCAAGTTGCTCAACACATGTGAGGCCTGCCAGTCACATATTCAGTTTTCTAGGAAGTGGCCAATTTGTACCTGCAGATTTACAAGGATAAATGTAAAAAGCTCTTTTAAAAAATATCCTAAAATATAATGCTGACATAATAGTAATGATGATCTTAGTGGACATCATAGGCATAGAAGAAGTACAAAGAAAAATTGTATGAACATACAAGAGAGAAAAACTGACCAATAAAAAGTAGAGTTGAAAAGGGAATGAAATTAATGAACAACAACAAAGTTAGCCAGTAGGATCTATGCTGTGAGACAGTTTTTATATTTTTTTGTAAAATGCTCTTTTATCAAATCACAGAAAATCAGTTTTTTAGACTTGTCTTAGAGTATCAGAAAAAGATTAAGTTAATGGAAGGGAAGGTTAGTACAGTAACTGGAGTTCTTTGAGATATTTTTCCCTATGAGTTCTTCACTTCAAGCACACATACTCTGTATGTACCTTTGACTGGACACTTTTGGTAGTAGTGCCCATTCACTCTGCACATACAACTTCGCTATCCTCATGCCCCACACCGAAAGCATACAAGACAGTTATGAATGAACCATCCTCAGCTCCTTCTTTACCACAAAGTCCTGGCAAGACAAGATTCTGAAGCAGAGGAGAAGGGTGAGTATTGTGACAGATATCACTGCTCTACAGCCAAAATGCTTCTGAAATAAATGTAGTCAAACTGTACTAATCCTGGGTCACTGAGAACGAAAATGATGCTTAAAATTGTTGATTGGCTCTAGTTTTCAAGATATGCTATTGGGTCAGTATATACGACCCTTGACTTAGGAATGGCGGAGGATAAGTGAGTTATAAAGGGAAGGGATCTCAATTTAAACCAGAAATGACTAAAATAATCTTTGACTAGATCTATGAATAAATCTATGACTGGGTTTGGACAGTACTTGCTTTTTAGATAAAACAATGAATGATGCAATCTGAAGATGGTATTGCATCATACATGATATGAATTGCATCATGTTATTCCTAGAAGTCATGGATGATGCAATCATAATGAAGCTTACATCACTCTGCTGAACAAATTGCCCTATATCAGCTCTAGAAATCATACAGTGTTGTGCTCTCTCTTATTTGTCAGTGTTTGATTTTGCAAAGGGACACATTTCTGTTTACCCAAAGTAAGCAGAGATGCCTCGTACTTGTGTGAACAGTGCAGATAACTTCTGCTATGTTTGTGGTGAAGTGACTTTTGCATCACAAAAGCGCAGTATAACCACTATGGTTAAGAAAGCCTATCACCTTTATTTTGGCTGCAAAATTGGAGATCAGGACAAGAGGTGGGCCCCACACATATGCTGCAACACTTGTGCAACAAATCTTCCACCAGTGGTTGAACAGGAAAAGGAAATCTATGCCTTTTGCAGTGCCAATGATTTGGCGAGAGCCAACAGATCATACCAGCAATTGTTACTTCTGCATGGTGCCTCCAGTTGGGAAAGGTGTTTCAAAGAAGAAAAAGTGGTCTGTGCATTATCCAAACATTCCATCAGCTATACGCTCAGTACCCCACAGAGAAGGATTGCCAGTTCCTGATGCACCAGATCATTCTCACTTGAGTCAAACGAGGAAGAGGAAGAGGAAGAGGATGAGGATGAAACTTCTGGTCCTGAATCATCAATGTCACAGGACCCACATTTTCTCCCATCCTCCTCCTCTGAACCACACCTCATAACACAAGGTGAACTGAATGACGTTGTCAGGGATTTGGAACTACCCAAGAGTAAGGCAGAGCTGTTGGGCTCAGGACTACAGCAGTGGAATCTCCTGATGTTAGGGTTTCCATGTTCCGTGACCGTCAAAAGGATCTTGTCCCATTCTTCTTCATGGAAGGTGATCTTGTAGCCTGCAACAACATCGATGGTGTGATGGCAGCCCTCAACATCGTTTACGATCCAGATGAGTGGAGACTGTTCATTGATTTATCGAAGACAAGTCTTGAAGCTGTTTTACTGCATAATGGCAATGTTTTGCCATCAATTCCAGTTGGTCATGCAGTTCATATGAAGGAAACCTATGACAACATGAAACAACTTTTGAGGTGCATAAACTATGACCAACATCACTGGCAGCTTTGTGGTGATTTGAAGGTTGTTGCTCTCTTGCTTGGTCTGCAGACTGGATACACAAAGTACTGCTGTTTTCTCTGCGAATGGGATAGTCATGCAAGAGATTCCCACTACATCAAGATTGGCCACTCCGACAGTCATTGGAGCCTGGGAGGAAAAGTGTTCAGCATCCACCACTCGTTGAATCAAGGAAGATTTTGTTACCACCCTTACACATCAAGCTGGGTCTGATGAAGAACTTTGTCAAGGCCATTGACAAAACACAAGCAGCTTTCAAGTACTTCCGTGGAAAATTTCCAAGGTTAAGTGAAGCTAAGATAAAGGAAAATGTCTTTGTTGGTCCTCAGATTCGTGAACTTCTTTGAGATGATGCATTTGACCATGCACTGCGTGGCAAGGAAAAGACGGCATGGAAAGCCTTCCAGTTAGTGGCAATACATTTTCTCAGAAACAACAAGGCAGACAACTACAGGTTGTTGGTGGAAAACCTCCTCAAGGCATACAAAAGCCTTGGTTGCAACATGTCACTAAAGATACATTTTTTGCACTCTCATCTAGATTTTTTTCCACCGAACTGCGGAGCAGTGAGCAACGAGCACGGCGAGCAATTTCACTAGGACATTACAACAATGGAGAAACGCTATCAGGGCAAATGGAGCCCATTAATGCTTGCAGAGTATTGCTGGACAGTGACAAGAGATGCTCCATTTAATGAATACAAGAGACAAGCCAAGAAGCGCCAAGTAGACACTGAATAGGACTAAGCTATGTACAGAATAGTTTTTTGCCTTTTGGTTCATAATAAATTTTATTTATATAACCCTTTTGCTGATTTTTAAAGTGTTACATAAACAGGACAGGTGAAATATTATCATGTAAAGCAACCATAAACACACGAAAAGACCTAGGTTTACAATTTATGATTTAAACTCTACTATCCACACAATATACATAGACATAAAATGTAAAAACTTAAATATCTTAGAAACAGTAGCCAATCACTTGTTTTAATTGTCATATTTGAATTCAGCACATCAAAATACATAATAAATGGCACATTTTATCTCTGAAGCAGACGACTTCTCAAAAATTGTAGACCAGTATATTTTGAAGAACTCTAATTATTGTACAAGGTAAGTAATCACTCCTTCTTCAAGTAATGTCCCTATGGGAACTCCACTTTAGGCAATTCACAAGCAGTACTTCCTACAGGAGGTGGGTGCTTATGAGCGCAGTATAAGACTGATGAAAAACGACAGGTTCAAAAGCAACATCTGCATTGGAGGTATGAACCAGAATATAGTGCTTTTAAAAGGTATAAACTGAAGCCCATGTGGCAGCTGTATAGATTTCTGCTTCCCTTCAACTCTCTCTGCAAAGAAAGAAGCAAACCACCTGGAGGAAGCTCTAAGGCAGTGGTGGGTAACCTTCAGTGACATGGTGGCTGCCGCTTCCCACAGCTCCCATTGACTGGGAGCAGTGGGTGGCCGTGCCTGAGGATGGTCAATGTAAACAAACTGTCTCGTGGCCCACGAGCGGATTATCCTGATGGGCCACGTGCGGGCCACAGGTTGTCCACCACTGCTCTAAGGGGATTTGGGTTCTTTCTAGATAGGAAGCCAAAGCTCTAGTGTCTAAAGTGTGAATAGAGGATTCCTCCCTGAAGTGGTGAGGTTTAGGGTTAAAAAATATAACAAACAAAATAAAACCAAAAAACGTAAATGCCCTGATTAACATGCAAATCTGCAGTTACTTTAGTTCAGGAGTATTCAATAGGCAGACTGAGGACCAAATCCAGATTGCCAGATGCTTTTGAATGGACCATGAAATCTTGTTACTTATTATAATTATTGTTATTACAGTGTGAAAATATTTCTCTTGAGTCTGGACCTTGATTACACCTTGACCAAGAAATTTGGACCTTGACAAAAAAATAATTGACTACCCCTACTTTATTAAAAGTAGGAACTTTAGTGGTCTAAGTGATACCTTTTCCCAGTAGAAGACAGTATGAGGGGCAAGTAGGAGAGACCAGTCATTAAGACCCCAACCTTGCTGTCCTCCTAGTTGAAATGACTGCCACTAAAAAGGAATGTTTCACAGACAAATGTAGCAGGAAACATTTGGCTAATGGCTCAAAGAGGTTTCACAAGGGACTTGAAGACAAAGTTCAGATCTCATGCAGCGGTGTGTTCTCTGACATCTGGGAAAGCCCTTAATAAATGAATAGGTAGTAGGGTGAGCAAATACCGAAAATCCTTCTGGGGGAGTGGGGATGGGTAGAAATAGCAGCTAAGTTCACTTTAATGGAACTCAGAGACAGATCCAAGTTATTTAAGGCAAAAAGGTAGTCCAAGATATATGATAGAGGAGAGTTGAGAGGGGAGAAGCCCTGTTGAGTGCACCTGTGGTGCAATCTCTTCCACTTCTATAGGCTTGGCTTTTTTTCTAGATGACGACTTTCTGCTGTTCGGTACTACTTCCTGCACTTGGTTTGAGCAGTCCATTTTTATCCCTGAGAGCCAATGGCAGTGCAGTGAGTTTGGGATGAAGAACCTTCCCTGAGTCTTGGGTCAGTAGGTTGGCTATCAGTGTTAGATTAAATGATGTGTGGGATGAAAGGCAAGCTAGATATGGGAACCAGACTTGTTTTGGTCAGGCTGGTGCTATTAAAAGGGCACTGGTTTTGCCTTGTCTGATTTTTGCCTTGTCAGGGTTTTGAAGAGTAATGGAACTGGAGAACAGCAATAAACTTTCTTGATAAAATAAAAATATTTATTAATAAGCATGCATTTAAAAAGTACAGCATTAACCCATTGCCATGCAGGACAGCTACCATTACCACACCAGAACAGCTGTAACAACAGAATCTTAAAGAAAAATAAACCAACCAACCCCAAAGTGCATGAACAAGTGCAAACAGTGAAATCATGTACAAGATAGAACTCCCCTGCATGTCTCCTGAACCCCCATTCTCCTTTCCCTTCTTTCTCCATTTGCCATGCATTTGGAGCCTGGGGAGGGGCACAGAAATAGCCATGGGGGAGGTGGGAGCAATATGGAAGACTACATGGAAGTTACTACTTCCAAAGCATCCATTTCTACCAATCATCTTCATACTCCTTACTTAATTCTTCACATTGTCTCTTTCACAAAGTCTTTTGGCAATGGGTAATTTTGTATTCTGTTTTGATAAGGGGTAATTACATATTGGCATGACTGACTCGCCTATCCCCCTCCCCAGCCAAAAAAAAGTTAGGGAGATGTTAATGCAAATGCAAAAAGTAATAGGCCATTGTATCTATCCATCGCTCTAAAATAAGTTTAGAATCTGCCATTAAAATATAGATTATTTTGTTTGGTTCCTACCTACCACTCTTCACCATTCTACTACTGCAGGCTTGGCAAATCCATTTGCACCCAGAGTCAGTTTTCCCCCCAACAAAATATATAATCTTGTTAGAAAGAAGTGTAAAATTCTGAAACATGACAAAAATAACCAACCTTTTACTGTCTGATAACCATTTATTAATTTCTCTGAGTCTAATAAGGATGGTATTAAACCAGCCAATCTGGTGTCCTTTATAACAATGACGGTAAAAAATTGAAAATGTCATTGCTGACCTTACTTATTACCTGATCTTTTATATCAGTTGGCATGGAACTTGCAATTGCATTTTAACATGCTGTGTTACTGCAAGACTGATTTATGCTCATTCTTATTCACTCCGTTTTTTGTAAACTAATAGTTACATGTTGATCATTGCCTAAAGCAAATATTTTAGATAATGTTATACCTGGTATTAGAAAACTAAAATAGCAAGACAAGTGCATAACAAGATCTGATGGCTATAGCTGAAGAAAGCAAATATTAAACTGGAAATAAAATGAAAATAGTTAACAGTGATTGCCCACTGGCACAGGTCACCAAAGAACATGATAAAATCTCCATCACTTGGAGTTCTGACATCAGGATGTCCTTCTGAAAGATTAGCCCAATAACCTAATGTTGAGCTAGAGCTTAAACACACAGATAAAATTCCACTACATGAAAGTATATGCCCTGAGTGGTCAGATTAATTGATCCTAATGGCCCCAACTGACCTTAAAAACCTATTAATTCTGTGCATTCTGTAGTGTTTCCAATATGCGCCCAGATATAGGTGCCATTTTGAGTTTTCTCCACAACAAAAAAGAATTCAAACACAGGCTACTTTAAAAGCCCTGAGAAAGTCACAGTTCATTTTCAATTTGATAGAGCAATAACATTAACAGAACATGAGTTTCTGCTTCAATAATGGTCTGTAATAGCTTAAAAAATAAAGGTCTCAGTTTAGCCTTTGCATTTGTGTGTTAGCAGTGTAGGCCATTGTGGAGCATCAACTCACATATTAACATTATTATCACTTACTTATGTGGAATGGATTAAGAGACAGATGGCTGAACTTCTAGCCCCTAAATAAAATTAAGAAAATCTATTCTTGAAAGCTCAGTATGCAGTATTTGTAAAACACTATAGGCCAAATTCTTTTCTCACTTATATATGTGTAACTCAGATTAAAGTCAGCGGAAGTTAACTAGGGCAGAATTTAACTCAGTAGCTGTTTTCTATATGAAACAGAATATAATATATTAGTAATAATGCATCATACAACATCATGTATCAGATTAAATGCACCACTCATTAGAAATAAATCCATTGTAGACCATGTCCCAAGATTAACATCTCCTGATCTGAGTTAAGAGTTTATGTGCATCTCAGCTTCATCTCAATTTATATTCCACAGATGCCTCACATTTCTTTCTGCAAGTAGGTTCTACAAGCTACTTAATTATATGCTTAATTTAAGCGTGTGAGTAATTCTACTAACTTCAACAAGACTGCTCACATGCTTAAGTGCATTTCTAGACCAGAGCATTCTGTAGTAACAGAACATTATTTGTTGACATGCAGTTTCACTGACAAGATGTTGTAAGTATAAGAAACAATGACAGCAGTCAATGGAACAAAATATTGTCACAAGCAAGTTGTCTCCTGTTACCACACCCAATCAGATTTTCAAAAGATGGCCACTCTATTCTCCTTCCCCTATCTACATTAGCCTTTTTTCATTCTAAAGAAAACTTCCACCATTGCTAACACTGCTGCAGGTAGTCCACTAGTTGCCATGCTGGAAGCATTAGTGTAGACGGGGGCACCAGCAGCTGTTGGTGTTTGTACCACTGTGTGGCATAAGCCAGTTTGGAGCATGTTAAGGTGACTTGGTATTTAAAGCAGTTGCCGCTGTGTCAAGACTTACACTGTAAATGAACGAATGAAATGCAGTGATCTCATATAACAGCAGACAATTATTGCTATTTTACAAGAATGCATAGTGACCATTATATATTTAAAAAATACGTCATGAAAATAATCAGATACCAATAGTACAACATAAGCATTAAATAAGAAACATTATTGTTGTTCCTCCTGGCCTTAAAATCTGAGTGCACCAAGCATAATGCATGCAGGGTCAGAGTTAAGTTGCTTGTAGTAATCCCCTTCACCAAGAGATTCCTGAGTTTTGTCTGTTTAAACCACAACTTTAATATGCTGATAATGTTGGGTTTATGTTGTTCTTGTTTTTGTTGTATTTAATAGTTTTATGTATTACATTCTATGGTATAGAATATTGTGATTTCTCTTGAGGTCAAGAAGAAATCAAATATAATAGCAGATTTCTTTCAGCATTGTCTTTTTATCAAGACTAGACTTTTAAAGAGAACATTTATTGGCTCCTATTGAAATAAAAAGGCAGAATATTTTCATTTCAGCATACAACTGTATTTCAAGGGGTTTGAATATTGTAAAATATACACAGCATTAAAATAGTCATATTTAGTGGGGAAATATTTTTATGTTTGAATCTTGATTTATATAATGTATTTTTAAATTTTAATCTCTCTGCCAATGGCCTTACTCTTTATCAGGTACAGAATTAATTTAGCCAGTAGCACGTGTTCATGTGAGCTATAATTTTGAAGCCAAGACCTCTCCTGCATCCCAACCTCTTGTCCCAGCCCAGTGAAAGTGGGGGCGGGGAGAGTGAGCCACTGAGGAAGGGAGGAATGGAGAGAGCAAGGGTGGGGCCTCAGAAGGAGTGAGGCCTCATGGAAGGGGCGGGGAAGGCGTTTTCGGTTTTGTGCGATTAGAAAGTTGGCAAACCTAGCCATCAAACTGGCATTAATATGTAATTTACTCATGTAAATATGTCTGATAGTTTTTTAAAGGAAAAAAGGATCTCTTGGTTTATCTTAAAGCTAAAAATCAATAGATAGTTTTATTGGGGAATCCAAGCCAGTCCACAAGAACAAGAGTACAGAACTACCAATACAGTCACGTAGTTTCATTATAGCGCCACCCAGTTCCATGAGAGGACTGTCTGAAAGTAAAACTTAGTTTTTTTAAAGGGTTTTGTTATGAGGTAAGGGTCAGAAAACCAAACTCTGTTATTCAATAACCATTCTCCTTGAGGCCTTGTAAATGAGATATTGCATTCCACAGGGTGAACTCGTGAGTGGAAAAACACAGTCTCTCTTTCACACTCACACACACGCACACACACACACAGACAGACAGACAGAGACAGACAGACACAAAAAGACAGGCCTCCAACCATAAGGTGCATATCTGTGAAAATAAAAAGTCTAAGACAGACATAATCTTCTCTGGTTTTAACAATCCAGAACAGAATGAGGATTCTGAAAAACTACTGACAATTAAAATGCAAGTTGAATCTACAATTGTAATAAAATTAGAAAGACGGGAATTAAGCCCTAGCAATGAGAATCCAGCATTTTAAATAATAAGCCTAGAAAGATTTGCTTAATCAAATGCCACACTGACACTGCTAATATAAATCCTATTGCCCAACTGCCTTATTAAACCTCAGATTTAAAGGAGAAAAGTTAGAGGATCAAAGTGGATGAAATGTTAAGAGCTGAAATTATCTACATATTATGGGAAGATGTGGGTGTCAAATTCTAACAATTCTCAAGTATACCAATGACATTTTATTTGATGGAGTTGCAAAGTCCAGTTTCCACTTCTGCTTTTCCATAGTGCTGGTAATGCTTGCTCAATTTAAAAGATTTTTAAACTTTTAAAACCCTCCTCACCACTGTTTTTAGCTGTCTTCTCCTTTCTGCTGCCAAATAAAAGGAATTCACTTTTCTCAATCTAAATTACATTTACTCATTAATATTGCCACCTCAAATGTCTCTTCCCATTAATTTCCCCCTTCCTATTCTAATTCCGCTTGATTTCCCTCTTGTTTTTAGTCCCCCAGGATTTTCCTCACATCATCCAATCTTTTACGAGATCCACCTTCCTTGGTCCTTTTTCATCCAGTCTCTCAAATCTTGCTGCATTCACAGCTGCCATTGTCAGATGTTCCATTACATCTTGTACCTTCAACCAGTCCATAACTGTGGACGCTTTGGACCATTCCATTCTCTTGGCTCACCTGCACATATTTCCAATGCCCTCTTGTCATGTTTCAACTCCTTCCTATTAAATGGCTCTCATTGTCTGACAGTACAGTAGAACCTCAGAGTTATGAACACCAGAGTTATGAACTGACCAGTCAATCACACACTTCATTTGGAACCGGAAGTATGCAATCAGGCAGCACCAGCAGCAGACCAAAAAAAAAAGGGGGGGGGGGAGGGCAAACAGTGCAGTACTGTATTAAACAAACTACCAAAAAAGGGTGAAAGCAGCATTTTTCTTTTGCATAGTAAAGATTCAAAACTGTATGAAGTTCAGTGTTCAGTTGTAAACTTTTGAAAGAACAACCATAACACTTAATTCAGAGTTACAAACAACCTCCATTCCCAAGGTATTTGTAACTCTGAGGTACTACTGTACTTCCATCTCAGGAGACAGTTCAGTTTTCAACCCTCTGCTGTCTTCTCACACAATGTTGGCACTTGAAGTTAAAGGTAGAGACTGCTGTGGAATTCCTTATTTATCCACTGCTTCACACGGATTATTTTACACTGTACATATCTTCCAACATGTTCAATGATCACTGCCTCTCAATCTTCTCTGACGCCTTTGACTAAAATTTGTCCTCATATCCCTTCTGCTAAACATATCAAAGACAGAAATGCTTTTCTTAGGGCATGGCTACACTTGCAGTTGTAGAGCACTGTAAGTTAAACCAGCCCTCGGAGATCTCAGTAGGGAAAGCACTGCCATGTGTTCACACTGTCAGCTGCAAGTGCAGTGGCATGGCCATATTTGCGGTACTTGCAGTGGCATTGGGAGTGGTGCATTATGGGAAGTTATCCCACAAAACACCTCTTCCCATTCTGACACTGTAGCTTGGAAAGGGCCTGGGGGAGGGGGGAGTGCAGGGCATTCTGGGTCTTGTCCCAATGCCCCGGGATGCATTGCTTCGCATCCCAACAATCCCTGTGCTTTCGTCCACATTCGGTGCCATCTTTCAATGTTTTTTGTACTGCACGCTCTGTCTTCCCTTTCGGCCTGTGGGAATGGATACTGAACTTGTGAGGAATATGCTGATGGGTCTCGTCAGCACATCACAAATTGCAGAGGAGTTACTCCTTTTGCTACAAACTGACAGTGAGGAGGCTGACGATGATGTTGATTCACATTATGCATATGACACGAGATTGCAGGTGGTATTCACAGACATGCTCACCACAGTGGAACATCGCTGTTGGGCTCGGGAAACAAGCACCGAGTGGTGGAATCACATCTTCATGCAAGTCTGGGATGATGAGCAGTGGCTGCAGAACTTTTGGATGAGAAAAGCCACTTTCATGGGACTGTGTGCTGAGCTCTCCCCCACCCTGAGGCGCAAGGAAATGAGATTGAGAGCTGCCCTGCCAGTGGAAAAGCGGGTGAATATTGCAATCTGGAAGCTGGCAACTCCAGACAGCTACCAATTGGCTGCTAACCAGTTTGGAGAGGAAAAGTCGACTGTTGGAATTGTGTTGATGCAAGTTTGCAGGGCCATTAATCTCATGCTGCTCAGAAGAACCGTGACTCTGGGTAACATGCGTGACATTGTGGCTAGCTTTGCACAAATGGGTTTCACAGTGCTCTACATCTGCAAGTGTAGCCATGCCCTAAGAATTCCATCTCTTCTGTCTCCTTGACTCAGACCTTTCATCCATCTCTGGTGCCCGCAGCCTTGATGTCATAGTTGTCCCTTAACTCTTCTACCCTTTTATTTTCTTTGTATGCACATCTGTCTTCCTGAAGGCCTAGGAATCAGTTATGTGCAGGCTGCTGAAACATACTGAATTTCTGTTTGGACTACTTTCACTCTCCCCACAAGGGGGCAATCTCCCTGAACAGCACAGCTGGAGGACTATGCCTGGATTCTAAGACAGGAACAGTGTCTTTCCAAGGGGGCACAGAAATTAGGGGAGCGGTAAATAAGAAGAGGACAGGCCCCTGACAGAGATGGATTGCATGGTATGCTGGACACAAGCAAATAATGTGTGTTTTAAATACAGCTAAATGTAATGTTGTATATCTAGGAACAAAGAATGTATGCCATGCTTAGCACATGGGGGAGACTCTATCCTGAAAAGCAGTTCTGAAAAGGATTTGGGGTTGTCAGTAGGTAATCAGCTGAACATGAACTCCCAGTGTGACACAATGCCAAAATGACTATGTGATCCTTGAATGTATGAATAGGGGAACCTTAAATATAGCCAGGGAGGTTGTATTATCTCTGTATTTGACGCTGATGTGACTGCGGCCAGAATATTGCATCCAGTTTTGGTGTCCACAGTTCAAGAAGGACGTTGAAAAATTGAAGAGGTTCAGAGAAGAGCCATGAGAATGATGAAAGGATTGGAAAACATGCCTGATAGTGATAGACTCAAGGAGTTCAATTTGCTTTGCAATCTGTATATATTACATGGGAAACCAATATCTGAAAATGTAGCAGAGAAAAGGTGTAACGATATTCACTGCCTGGAAGTTGAAGCTAGACAGACTTGAAATAGAGCATATTTTTTTTAAAATTTGAGTCTAATCAACCACTTGAATAATTTATCAACAATCATGGCAGACTGTCTGTCACTGGCAATTTTTAAATGGAGAATTTTTAAATTCTTGAAAAGATACATTTTAGTTCAAACAGAAATGAATTTAGGGAAGTCCTATGGCTTCTGTTATATATGAGGTCAGACCAGACCACAGAGGTCTCTTCTGGCTTTAGAATCTATGAATAAATTTGATCAATAAGGAAGATTAAAGTTTAGGCTCTTGCTGAAACTTCTCCTTGGGAGTTTGACTGTTCATTGTTGACTGATATGCCTTAAGAAACATTGCCTTCTATACACAAAATTGGTAGAGAAGTGCACTAGTTCTCACCGAATTCAACAGGAAAGTTGGGGGTGCAGGGTTATGTTGATGTCAGGATCATTTATAACTCTTCTTCACATTATAATCAAAAGTTTATGAACAGCACACATAAACACGTTTAGATGAAGATGGAGGGGAGTGACATACCAACCTGATTAGTTAATAACTTGGGGAATGGATGAACAGACTGTAGATTGATGGGTATCACACAAGACCTATATAAACATCTACACTTTTGTCAGATTTTATTGTAGGACAGAAGGGATCACAGTTTGTAATATTAAGATGGAAATTCAAGAAGGATGCTGATAAATTTGAGAGGGTTCAGAGCCACGAGAATCATTAAAGGGTCAAAAACATGCCTTACAATGAGACTCAAAGAGTTCAATCCATTTTGCTTAAAAGAGAGAAAGTTAAGGCATGACTTGATATAGTCTGTAAATAAGGCTGGGAGTTTGTCATAGAAATCATGGATTCTGTGACTTTCCGGAACGTCCGTGACTTCTGCAGCGGCTGGTGCAGCTGGCCTGGAGGCCACCTGAAGAGCTTGGCCAGCCCCTGGGCCAGCCACACCAGCCGCTGCTGGGGCAGTCTTGGGCCACCACCTCCCCTCCCCCTTCTGAGCAGCAGCAGGAGTTTGGGTGGCCTCTGGGCCACCTCCCCACCCAAGATTTAATCAGGAGTATATAGTACAAGTTTGTGATCTGTCCAAGACTTTTACTAAAAATACCCATGACTTAAAGGTAGCCTTATCTATAAGTATCTCCATTGGGAACTGTAGTTAGGCGGTGTGGCTCCCCGCCGCCCCAGAGGGGGAAGAGCCCATCCAGAGGCTGGAGTGGGCAGAGCTAGGGAGCTCTGAGCCCACCCTGCAGAAGGTCAGGCGGCGACCCGGAAGTATAAAAGTTCACCCTCACAGCTCAGTCAGGCCCCAGCTGCCGGAGATACCAGATGACTCCAGCCTAGCTCGTACTGGAAGACCCCATGGCCCAAGACGGCTGCCAGGACTGGCCAGGCCTGCCCTGCACCTGCTATCCGGAGGAGCCGCCGGATCGGCCGATCAATCCCTGCCCTGACGAACCCATGGTCTTGGATCCCCCAGAGGCCGACACCAGGACCCTGGTAGGCCTGAGGGAGAGTGTGGAAGTAGCCTGGGGGCAACCGACCCCAGTCTGGCTGCAGCACTGCCAGAGCCTATGTCAGAGTATTGCGGCCAGGATCCCCACTGAGTAAGCAGCAGGTCTTCTCCCGCGGGTCCCCGGGCTGGGACGCAGTGGAGTGGGAAGGCCTGCGTCCCCCCTTCCACCCAACCCGTGGGTGGCAGTCTCCCCCGCTCCCAGGCCTTTTGAGGCTTGGGCCTACTATTGTTGCTCAGCCCCGACTGAGGGCCTGAGCTTCTGACTCAGCGTTTGTTGCCCCGCCCTGACCTAGGACCTGGGCTAAACACTTTTGCTTGCTGCTCAGCCCTGACTGAGGGCCTGAGCTCCTGACACAGTCTTATTGCCCGCCCTGAGCAGAGCTAGGCTTACCGTGTTCTTCCAGCTACAGCAAGAGCTGCCGAGGGAGACCCATGGCTGGACAAATTTCCCCAGCTCACCGGTGTGTTGTGAGCTGGTGTGGCTCCCCGCCACCCCGGAGAGGGTCGAGCACTGGCAAACTCTTGTACAGGAACAAATATTTAATAGCAGCCTCTTCAATCTAGCAGAGGAAGTAACAACATGATCCAGTGGCTGGAAATTGGCACATTTTTTTAAACATGAGAGTAATTAGCCATTGGAACAATTTACCAATGTTCATAGAGGATTCTCCATCATTGATAATTTTTAAGTCAAGACAGGATGGTTTTTTTTCTAAAAGATACATTATATTAATTATTTTGGGGGAAGTTCTGTATTTTGTGTTATACAGGGGGTCAAACTAGACAATCACAATGGTCCCTTCTGGCCTTCAAATCTATGAACCTATGAATTACGTAGTCCTTATCCATGTCATTATTGTTCACACAAGTAGTTCCCGTTGACCAGAATGGGCCTACCAACTTGAGTAAGGATTACATATTCTGACCCTGTGTATGTAACCCAATTCTACTTCTATGCAGTCATGTTTTTTTACTCATCTGAAGCCTTTTCCTTCAGTGTTGCTATATATTGCAATATAAAATCATATAAATGTAGGGCTGGAAGGGATCTCGAGAAAACAACGAGTCAAGCCCCTCTGTGCTGAGACAGGAGCATGTAAACCTAGACCACCTCTGACAGGCATTTGTCCAACCTGTTCTTAAAAACCTCCAATGACAGGGATTCTGCAGCCTCCCTCGGAAACCTATTCCAGAGTTTAAACTACACTTATAGTCAGTACGTTTTTCCTAATATTTAATCTAACTCTCCTTTGGTGCAGATTTAGACTTCTTGTCCTGCCTTCAATGGACATGGAGAGCAATTGGTCACTGTCCTCTTTATAAAATGGTTGAAGACTTATGTCCACTCTCAGTCACCTTTTTCTTAACAGTCTTCAGTTAAGACTAAACGTAGCCAACACCAAAAAACTTCCCTCATAGGTCAGGTTTTCTAAATTTTTAACATTTATTTTTTATCATTCTGGACATCTTTCCTAAAGAACAAGACAATACTTCAGCTGAGGCCTTACCACCGCAGAGAAGAGTGGGACAGTTCCCTCCTGTGTTTTACATACAACACTCCTGTTACTACACTTCAGATAGATATTAGTCTTGGTTTTTTTTGCAACTGCATCACATTCACTCATATTCAATTTGCTGTCCACTATAACCCAGAGATATTTTTCAAAAAGTACTACCACCTAGCCACTTACTCTCCATTCTGTAGTTATGTATTTGATTCTTCCTTCCTAAGTAAAGAGGACTTTTCTTTATTGGATTTCATCTTGTTGATTTTCCAATTTGTCAAGGTTGTTTTGAATTTTAATCCTGACCTGCAAAGTGCTTGCAACGTCTCCCCTACCTGCTCTAACCCCATTTTGGGGTCTTCTGCAAAATGTTATAAGCATACTATCCACTCTATTATCCAAGCCATTAATGAAAATGTTGACTACTATTGGACCCAGGACTGACCCCGGCAGGACCCCACTAAATACACCCCCAGTTTGACAGTGAACCATTGGTAACTACTCTTTGAGTAGGGTCTTTCAACAAGTTGTGCATCCACTTATAGTAATTTAATTTAACCACGTCCCTAGTTTCCCTATGAGAATGTCATGTGGGACTGTGAAAAGTCTTACTAAGATATAATTTATTTATTGCTTTCCCCCATCCACTAAGCCAGTAGCCCTGTCAAAGAGGGAAATAAGGATGGTTTGGCACAATTTGTTTTTGAGAAATCCATGCTGGTTATTCCTTCTGTTCCAATTATCTTTACGCTTATAATTGATTGTTTAATAATTATTCCATTATCTGTCGAGGTATCAACATTGATCTGACTGGTCTGTAATTCCCTGGGTCTTCTTTGTTATAATACAGTGCTTCAAGATTCAGATCCAACTTTATTTTTCTACTCGATACAGTCGTGTTATTAAGTCTTCCCAGAAACCCACTAAATGAAGGCATTCCAATTTGTTTTACTAGCTTTGTGGTTTCATGTCACACACCAGTCTAAAAACAAACAAAAAAAATAAAGTTATGTGCAACATGTAAAAGTGCTGTGTTCCTCCCCCTACACATATTTAGACAACAATACGTAGTGTCACATTTCAGGGCAACTTCACCATATTTCGCCTCAGTGGTCCAGCAAGAGCACCCACTCTCAGGCTTCCAGCTCTCAACCTGTTGCCTTTCTGGCAAAAATTTCTCCCCCTCCTGATCAGGGTATTTCCAGGCTGCACAGATCCCTGCCTTCACTCTCTTATTCCCAGTTTGCCCAAGAACAACTGCTTGCTTTCTCTTCAGAGATGGTTAACAGGTGTAATTGCTACAGTTATAAGTTACTACACAGATCCTTCCATGCAAGCTTAATTTAATGTAAGTGCTTTTTAAACTACAGATAAAACATAATAAAAAGAGTAAAAGAACCTTCATGCATGCTAATAAACTTACCAGATTTCACCCCAACCCTAATGTAGATTCTGGCAGGAGCATCATCCAAATTCTCATCCAAGTAGGGTGATCATATGTCCCTACTTTTTAAAGCCCTGTCCTAACTTTTTTTGGCAAAAGTGGGCATTTGATCAGTTGGCAAGAGCAAATGGGACAAATGCCCACTTTTGTAAAAAAGTAGGATGCAGTGCAGCGGAAAGTGCCGGAGGGAAGGGGGGACAAGCAGCAATGCCAGCCCCACTCAGGGGAGCGGGCAGGGCAAGTGGTGACTCCAGCCCTGAGCAGGGGTAAAGGCGGGGGTGGGGGGGGAGGCTTAGGCCAGCCCCACACAGGGGGCAGGCAGGGGGCTTTGACCGGCTCCACACAGTGTCCTGTTTTTCCTTGGATGTAGGGTGACCATATTTTCCAAGGGTATTCCTTGTGCTTACAAGTTCATCGGTTTCATCTCAGAACAAGCACTCAGGCTTAGGAGGCCTAAGTAGGCCCCGTCCTTCCAACTGTACCCTAAGGATTGGGGACTTCCATGGAACAGGGGTCTTGTCTGTTTGTAGGATTAGGAAAAAGCTGTGAGCCAAATTAAAAGCAGACTCTTTATCCAAAAACCCTTTACTTATCTGTTGGTCCCTGGAGAATTGAGTTGGAATTAATACATACAAACTGCTCCTGCTGGGGGGAAGAAAGGGGGCAGAGGCCTCAAAAGGTAGCAAATAAAAACTACATGAACATCCCCTAGAAGAGAAGGTAATTACAATGCCACAATAACCACAAATGCAATTGCATTTTAATGCAATATATCCTCCAAATGCATTAAACCTAATTCAATACGGTTTAACTTAATTCTATAAAGTTCATTCAGGAAATTGTCAGTCTGTCACACTTAGGATTTACATACTAGATTTATCCCATGTAATACACTGTAATGGGGTTTCTATAATTTCACTGGCTATAACAAAGTTAGTGTACCCTAATCAGAGAGAATGAAACTCATCCAACTACATTAATGTTGTGGGAGACTTCCCATAATGCTGAACTGGGTGGTTTCACTGCACAGAAGTGGGTATATGTCAAAGCTGGAGTCCAAGAGGACTCTACACAAGATATGCATAACCCAAAAGCAGGGAAAGGGGTTGTGGATGGGCAAGGGATGCCACTGAGTCTATGATTGTGTGTCTCCAGGGGCCCACATTTCTCATGTGGGAGAATGCCCAGGAGCCACTTTTGTGAGTTTAGAGGCTGAAATAGCAGCTACAGAGGATCTATGGAATTGTACAACACCCAGCCTACCGGTTGGAGTGAATTCAGACCTTCCAACTCCCTTGTAGTTCAAATTTCATTCCAAGATGAGAAATAAAATACTAAACACCTCAAGGTTAACTTTATATATTTTCCTCAAATTTGACTGACTTACACTGCAAAAAACGACAATGATTCTCTCTTCTGGGTTAATGTGTCCTTGGCAGGTAAGATATGAGCATCCATCTAAATCACATCTTGCTGATCTGGCTTTTATTTTTTCCCCTCCTTATTAGAATACATCTTTCTTTTGAACAATATTGTCACATCCAGAGAATACAGTTAAATGTGCTCCTTGACACTTATATCTAAGAGATTTAAGACTGCACTGTCAGAGGCTCAAAAGTCATGAAATGCCAGAGTTAATGCTGCACATGCAACCTTAACTCTGCTCCCTTCTGAGTATGCATTACTACGCAGTTTTTAATTGCAAAGCCAAGGAGTCAAATACACCTCAACCCTGATATAACACGAATTTGGATATAACGCGATAAAGCAGTGCTCTGGGGGGGGGGGGGGGGGGGCAGCGCACTCCGGTGGATCAAAGTATGTTCGATATAACACGGTTTCACCTATAACGCGGTAAGATATTTTGGCTCCCAAGGACAGTGTTATATCAAGGTAGAGGTGTCATGCATTATATCATTCTTCTACAGCCTTAGAAGATGAAGCCAAAAGATTAAATGATTTGCATGGAGCAACATTAGACAACAAACATTAGAGCCAAGAACAGAACCCAGATCTCCCAAGTCCAAGTCTAATCTCCCTTCCACTGGATCTCACTGCTGAATGTTATATCAGTAGTTCTTTTGTGGCTGTATCAGTTTCTGCAAAAATTAATTTTTATTTAAGAAAAAAATAGTTTCAACTTTTATGATTATTCTGGATGCAAACCACTACAGTGCAATGCCTCCAGCAGACACAGTGGAAACAACAATTGTATGGGCCAGGTGCCAATCACTTTGAGTGGGAAAGAAAACCTAACAAGAAGAGAACTACTATTATGCACACCCCAAGGATTAGGCGAGTGGTAGGTAGAGCTGTCAGGAAATTCCATCAGAACAATTCTTTGACAAAAAATGCAATTTCAAAAATTGCCAAAAAAAAAATATTTTCCATTGGGAAAATCAAAGTGAAATACTTCATTTTATGTCAGTTCAATCCCAATGGGAATATATTTGTTTGCTGAAATGATCCAAAATTCATTTGTTTCAAGTTATTTTTGCATTAAATGGCATCTCTCTATTGTGCATGCTTTGCCTTATGGAAACTGTAGCTCCAGCTCCCATTCTCTCTTACGGACATAGATCCCCGCAAGAGTACATCTCCTATAATGCAATTCAGGGACTCCTCTCTGACTGAGCTGTGTGGTGCAACATGATAGTCGCATGACTCTTGGTGCATTATAGAAGATCTAGTCCATTTAGAGAGTCTGACCCATGGGGAGGACCGGGAGCATCAGGCTCCAGAACTACAACTCCTATAAGCAGGGACACAATGGGGTGGGAGGGGGCAGGTTCCCATACTCCTTGGACAGCTCTGAGCAGAGACGCAGCAGCCAATGCCTCTTGGCCTGGCCATGGCCAAGACAGCAGCATGGAGTGACCCCAGGGCCAAGGACCCACTGTCCACACAGGAGTAACAGGCTCACGGCAGCATCCCTGCACAACAGTGGAGCCCCTGCAGGAATACTGGTGCTGCAGGCTGGGAGGAGAAGCCCCAATACCTCCCCAAGACCCTGCCCCAGGGCAGCAGCATGGAGAAGGGCTGCAGCCCAGAAGCTGGGGCTTTCCACAGGGAGTGGGCGCACTGGAGGGTTGTGTTGCTGCATGGTATCCCCCCCTGCACACTCCAGTCTATGCCCTGCCCTGGCACTAGGGGCCTGGTCTTGGCACTCCCAGCATTTCTTTACCTGGCTACAGCCCTACAAACCTGCCTGCAGCTGACTCCATCCTCTGTGAGATGTTTATCAAGCCCAGCTGTGCCCCAGGACAGTTGCCTTACTGGAGAGGGATTCTCCCCTTGGGTCTGCTCCTTAGGAAAATTCTGGTTGTGCCCCAAAGGCATCCTGCCAAGATATGAAAATACAATTTAATGTTGAAATGGCTTGAAACAGAGCCTTTCAGGTCATTTCAAAGGACTGAAATTTCAGAATATTGAATTATTTTGTTTCAATCAAAAATATCAACCTGTTTTGTTCTGACATTTCCCAATAGCAATTTTTGAGCATTTCTGTTGTGTGAAAAGGTTCAAAATGTAAACTTTTCACCCCAATGTGGGACAAAAACAAATGTTGACATTTTGGAATTTCCAGCATGACAGAAATTCC
This sequence comes from Malaclemys terrapin pileata, assembly GCF_027887155.1. Taxonomy (NCBI): domain Eukaryota; kingdom Metazoa; phylum Chordata; order Testudines; family Emydidae; genus Malaclemys; species Malaclemys terrapin. The sequence goes on along the minus strand of NC_071506.1, from coordinate 145,343,371 downwards.
GAATTTCATCCACTTCTAGTGGTAAGTATATTCTGTATTAGCTGGATCCACAAATCAGGGTTACAGGAGGGTCCCAGCTGTTGCATACTGCCCCCAACCAGGCCACTGAGTTGGATAGAAATATTATTTCCTCCTTAACCTTACTTAAATCCTTCACATAAATTTAAATCCTTTACTTGAGCTGTCCACAAAAGTATCAGCATATGCTCCTTAAAAAAGAATTAACTGCCTCAAATTAATCTCAATGGATTTTTAATTCTGAAGCATAATAATTGTTTTGTAAATATGGTTAATCATTTAATTACTGATCATAATAGTAAAAACATCCAATTACTATGGGATAGTGGATAGATCTTGAGTAGAGTTACCACCACTTTGCCTCAGTCTGGTCCCTGAGCATCTTTCATGTGAGAGGATTGTATACTCAAACAAAGAACCAAACAAAAACCTAACCACTACATTAAAAAAATGTTAAAATTGCAATGTCAAGGAATCAATTTGGAAATGCCTTGTTAAAGTTAATAGTGCAACCTTAATTCAGCCCCCTTACGATATGGTCTTTCATTTCATAATCACATACCGTATTTTTCAACAAGACTGCTGCCTTATTCACTGGATGAAGGGCTGGATGATACTCTAAGAATTAATCAGTGTTGTGCAGTGAATGAGGCCTATAGGGCCCCTTCCTCATTTGTTGCAAAAGTTGTAAGTTACATGAGGAGGAAATTACAGGAAGAGAAAGAAGTGTCTGATAGTGAAGATGGTTGAATGCTGCCCTGGAGAATTGGATTCTATCCCTGCCCCTGCCACAGAGTTCCTGTGTGATGCAGGTAGATTACTTACATCAACAGTCAGAGTTGTCCCCTAACTGTATGTTCCCCAGACTTTGAAGTAGTGTGTGCTCATAACTGAAACTGTAGTACTTTAGAGCTATAGTATGAATATATAAAGTGATATAAAATGCCAAGTAGTCAGAAAAAAATCAGGTTCTAGGTATCTCATATTGGGTATATAAAACTTGTGGATTCTTTAGGTCTTAATGTCTCTGTGCCTCAGTTTCCTATCTGTAAAATGAGGATACTACTGCCTAATCAAACAGGTTACCTGTGGAGATTGATTAATTAATTAGTTTGTATGAAGCACTTGCATATTATGAAGAGCAACATAACACCCATGAGAAAATTAATAATTTTGTATTCAGTGGAGGGTTTGGATCGCGTACATTAAATAAGGCCTGAGATCATACACTGAATGTGGAGGATAAAAAGTAATACTGAAACAATCTATGGAATAAGTCATGGATCTTATGGAAAAGATAGGATGATATCATGTAATAAAGGCTGTATCATTATGCATATGCACAAAGGGAATGAAATAAGGTTATGCAGGAAACCGTTATACTGGCTCTTCCTAACTTTAACATAGTATTTTTTTTAAAAAAAGGACCTTTACAAATAAATAAGTATAATAAGCTGACACCAACTGCTCTTCAACATTGTAAGTTGGCTGATTTCTTGCAGGCATCATAGAGTAAGTGGATTTTGTGGAGGGCTTTTAGGCAGGAGAGGGCTGTTGCCACACAAAATGTTTCAGCTTGCATAAGGACTGCATGGAAGGAAGTTAAAGGGAAATCTACAGAACCATCTGTGCTGCATGATTTGTCTCCCACCCCAGAAGGAACCCTGGAACCTGGGGTTTTCAGAAAACATCACATACTCTGGTATGGATGCAAACTCCTTAGAATACATATGTGAACATGTTCATTGTGACCAGCCTCAGCATGGATAAACATACATTAAACACACACTATAGATAGTACAAACAACCTCTGCTTGAAATCAGTGGTTGCACTTATCCAGGTAAACAAGCATTTCAGGTGCCAGTGTCAATATCCCAAAAGAAAATGCCCCTAGGAAACTCATACCTCATCCCATTTTCAGTGAGACATCTCACCATGTGAGTCTCTGTAACCCAGTGGGCCAGCTTACCTGTATTATATTCATTGCTCTGTTATTCTGCTTTATTATATTTAGTAGTAATGCAAGTAACCTACAGGCTTTTATCCTGTAAGACTTGGCTTTAGTAGATAGTGTGAGGCTTGAGGCCTATAACCTTTGGTATAGATAAACTTAAATAACTCATAAGTTATAGGGAACTGAAAGTAGCATGCAAGAGGGGGAATTTTGTCCAAAATACCCACATCAGCCACCCACAGAACATAGCTGACACCAGCATCCGGAAGGTTCTGGACAGAATGTCTAAATGCAAAGGTGCCATGACAGCAAATTTACATGTATTCTAATAGGGTAACATCATACATATACTAACCTGTAGAAAATGGACACCTTAAAGGGAGGAAATACAAATAAGGACCACAATTGAATATGCATTGGACATGGCAGCGTCAGCATAACCTACTATGAAAGCAACATCCCAGGGGCAGCAGGAGGTTGGAGAGCTGTAGACCTTGGGAGGGGCCAGAATGATGGCCACCGGGGAAGATGAGGATAATGTCACTGATGAGAAAGATAATGGTTAAGTATGAAAGATAATGGTTAAGTAGGTTAAGAAAGATAAGGGTGTAAGTCTGGACATCCAAATGTATTTTCTGTGTTATCTCTATCTGCCTTGTTAAGTTTAAGCATGTGTGTGTATGTAATATATCTTTGCTAAATTATTAATAACTTATATATTTGTAAATATATATAAAGAGTTCCTATGGTGTGAGTGTTGCACCTGTGCACATCGGGGTTCCCAAATTATATGGTAATTTTACAATAATCTTACTGGGCCTGATCTTGGGACAAGAACCTGTTAATCCTCAAGTTACAATTATATATACACCCAACTTTGGGTCAGGCTACATGTCAAATCTGTTTCAGAAATGTAATTTTGGAAGTACATTTTCCTATCATGAGATTTACTTTCTAAAAAGTCTCACACAGATTCCTATTCAGCTATGTGTCTGATAGCCTCAACACCTGGACTATTTTATGAGATATATAGGTATACTATATTAATGATATTACATAAATATACACACGATGTATTTTTCTTTATTAGAAGTGACGGAGAAGAATAAATGATTTCAGACAAGTGATTTTTTAAAATTATACCTAAGTAGATAATTGGGAGAAGATGTTAATTGCTACTTGAAAGGTAGGGATTTAATAATTATGTACAGTTATTTCTGAAGACATAAATACTCCTTAGCAAGCACCGAAGAGGGGCCAAAAAGCTGCATCTATCACCTCACTGCCTCTTAAGAATTTGTATATATAATAAGAACTATAAGTAAAATTTAACAGAACACTCTAGATAATTCTTTATTATTTATATTTTAGTATATTTGTTCCACAAGTCCCCAGATATAATTAAGTTCTATATAATTTGCTAGAAGCAACATTTCAGAAGGTCTATATCAATAGTGACAGATCTCACACACAGTCAATCACACTATTAACTTACCCAATAGAACCACATTTTTCTCCAAGCTAGAACACAGTGTTGTATATCATTGGCCTCATCTTGCTCCAGAGTTGAGGTATACCACCACATTCTAAAGACTGGAGACCTTCATTAGCAAAAAAAATCCCTGACTTCTGCATCAACTATGCAGAATAATAATGCAAAACATTCTACAAGGCATCCATGGAATTAAAAACTTCTATAGCAACATCCTGGTATTCAGAATAGCTCAAGAAGCCCTTGATAAATCACTCAGGCAAGAATCCAAGAAGCTTCACGTGGAGAAACTTACAATGAGCTAAATGGCAGTTCCATAAATCCCTAAGCAAGTTTTTCAGCTATGTCTTTTTTCAGATCCTAACAATATATACACAGAATGCGAGCAAAGTTCATAGGCTCCCAGGAATGCTCAATTATTGAGTATGTGGTGTTCCTGATTTCGCAACAATGATCCAGTTCTAAACTAGACGGCTTCAAAGAGACAGACGTCCAACAGATCTAGAAAGATAAATATGAAGCCACCCTTGCACTACTCTCTTCACATTTGAAAAGTGGTACAACAATATCCTATTCCAACCCAGCCAAAATGAAGTTATCACTAATATAAATCCTGTGCATTCTGGTGCCATCCTGGCTTAAAAGACTGTAGTGAAAATAAGTTTCACAAGATATTTTCACCATTTTTTCAATCTAATCGATATCTACTATTTATATGTTATAATGAATCCCCATCACCCATGTATCAGGAATATTCATGTATAGAAAAAAGAAGGTCTTGTCAACACAGAGGATTCCATCAGAGATCTAACTGGAGAAACTAACTAGTGATACTTTTCCAATGTATGCCTTCTTCAAATCTCAAAAGAAGATATCACTCTCCATTTCCTCTTCAGATTTTCAAAATTTTGGGAAAATCTCCTTTCTACCTACGCTGATCAGCAGTGTGATTGGTTACAATATTGACATTAAAATGTGTTCTTAGGTTTTAAAGTAAAGAACCCATCTATATGACAAGGTATATAACAACTCTCTCAGAGCTATTGTTTCAGGCTTTCTGCAGGCCCAGGGAGAAATCACTGCCTCAGTTCACATCTGTTTCACATTAAATTCACAACTTTAAAGGATGTAGGGCTTTTTAATTTTTTTAAATTATAAGTTAAATTCTTAAGCATAAGATGGCTGCCTCCATAAAATGGTACTGGCTCATCAAAATGCAACAAACTGGCTCAGTCAACACAGATCCTTATTTATTTTATTTAGATGACAAAATCTTGTTAACAACCTGAAATCTGAGCTGTCTGTGTAGTGGGGGAAAGGGAAGTATATAAGGAACCTTTTCTCCACTCTCTTATCACATTGCGCAGTCCACCCAAAGACTAGGCAGAACTGCAACCCTGCTCTCTGCAGAGCTCAATGACTGTTCTCTCTTCAAATCTCTGAAAGTGAATTGTGTCCAAAAGGAGGTTAGAGGGGGGGCATGGCCAAAGGCAGGAGGACCACACCTCTGTCCTATCCATGAGCCAGAGAAGATGACTGACCATCCAGCCGAGTGTAAACTTCATCCCACAAAAAAAGTGTAGTATAGCAGGTATGCTGTCCATTCCTGCATTCTGAGAGCTCTGAACAGCATTCTTCCTCTGGTGTCTCTACACGGAATCCAAACCTGGACTGCATCTTCATGACATAATCTAGCCTTAAATAGTATCTTTTTGGTGTTTTTTGACTTAGACGTAAATTTTCAACCACATCTCAACGTAAGAAAATTCTGACTGCATCAACTCTGAGAAATCCAAAAATGTGGGGCCCCCTTTAATATTGCAGAGAGATGATCCACATGTACATGGAGCATCAAGTTTGATGGCATGGCTCTTCCTTTCATGTTTCCCCCCTCCCCCCCGCTTTCTAATCCAGTTTCTATTGTTACTTTTATCTTAGTGACATCTTTAATTCAGATGGATGGTCTACTCTTAAGATAGTTTTGGAAGATTGCCTGTTCCTGGCACATACATCACCTCTGCAAATGTAAAAAAATTAGATGTGGAAAGAGCTACCCTCTTCATTTGTGCATAATTTGAACATCAGCATATCAATTGTTCAGCAGACATTTATCCTTAGAAAGACAAAGTTGATGAAGGTCCAATAAAAGATATTACAACTAAATTACTGCACCCACCGTGTCTCTCTAATATCCTGGGACTAACATGCCTACAACAACATTGCATACATTTATCCTTTTGTCATTTAACTTTCTATATTTTATTATTACAGAAAAAAAACAGCTACTAGGTGTTTTAGCTAAGACAGCTGTTTAACTGTTTTAAAATGGCAAAAAAAAAAAAAGTATTTTTCCTAATATTGGTGTACCTTATTATCTTGAATTCCAACTGGAAAAAATTGTATCACACAGTAATGAAATTCCATCCCCTAATAAAAAATCACAGCTATATACCCCTAACTCTGTTTTTATCTGGGAAGATTCCTATGTCTTTACATGGCTGATTTCTGACTTGAAGTAACATGGTGCCCCGGTGTGAAACTGAATGCTTGCAATGGGTAAGTTTCCTGTGTTCTTTCACAGGAATATGAATAGTAACAGATTACCCCACCTCCAGATACAAGACTTGTTACTATAGTAAATTTTTGCATTCTCGCATCACTTGATTTTATAGAATACTCTCTTGTGGGTAATATATCTACATAATGCTTCATGCATCTAAAAGCAATCCATAAAGTACTTTTAATAACAGTAACTGTAACTCTGTGGGGTATGATTAGCATCAAATAAATGCACCTCAAACGGCTTTTAACAAATCAATAAGGGGAATTTGAGTTTTTTCCCATCCTTCCTTTTGTTTTTGTTATTGTTACTGAATCCTCCCTCCCCCAATTCTTAAAAAAAGAATTTAATGAATATCACAACAATTGAAGACTGTCCCAGGTATCCCTCCCTACTACATAGTCCAATACATAAACTGGAAATTTTTCTTGTTGTTGCAGTAGGTCTAGTTGAAAACTGAGATGAAGCAGGAAATTACAGAAGAAATTAGACTATTGGGTTTTTATCCTTATAATATATTCTGTGTAGTGAGAGTTTCTTCTAGGTTGATTGAATGCCCTATTACCAATTCACACCACAGATATATTTTGCAACCAATGTTGCATGCTGTTGAATGTAAAGAGGTCAAATAGGATTTAAGGGATTTAAATTAGAACATAATAGCAGAGATGTATGAAAACAGTTGAATTATGGATTGAACAAATACATTTCTTTTTATTTTAAGTTAATATCTCAGACCAAAAATAGAACTGAAAATAAAATCTAGGGTCTGGATCATCTTCTCCTAAGGAAAAAAAAATCCACGTGAGGATGCTTTAGAGAACAAAACATTCTCTTTAATTTCACCCCATTCTTCTGTCTTGGGGTACTGGTGGAATTCTCTCTCTCTCTCTAACCATTCTCTTTTACAATATGCCACAGGGTTTACCCCAAAAGCTTGGTGATTCTCAGGGATTCAGTGATACCCCCACAGGAAGCCAGGTCCACTTGAGTGGAGACCATATACCTCTGCACTGACTTTGATACCTGCAAAATTACATCTCTAGCCACACTATCAGGGTCCTCCACAGACTACTTCTGTTGTACCATGGGTACTGTGCTATATAATTGGTTATGTTTTGGCTATACCTTAATTCTTACTATAAAACATACACTGTATATTAGAATAAATGAATAGGATAGTGGATACTAGTATTAGCCATTTTCTTTTTATGCCTTGTAAGTAACAGACAGGATTTTGTCTGTGTCTATGTTAATTAGATTAGAGGAATTTCGGAGGCCCAGGCTCCAATGTGGGAAAGGACAATTAAAAGATTTAGTAAGATTTATCTAATTTATGATGCCTTTCTTGTTCAACATAAAAAATTGCTATTTGTTACCTTTTGAAGGTCTCTGCCAAGAACTATTTGTGTGAATGAGGAATATATGAATCAGGGAAAGATAAGGTGTGAAGGCCATTTTTGAAGCCAGATGGCCAAGGGAGGAGGAGTGATGAAACTGAAGACTCCAGAGAACCATCAATGTGCATCCATGGTTGAGGAGGGGCAGACTGACGACCCTGAGGTGAAGGCTGGCACCTTTAAAACTCAAGATAATTGATTAAATCGAAAACAGACAGGATGACTCTCTTGTGTTTTGGGCCATCAAAAGATAACACTAATTAATGAGTAACCAGTCACGAACTGACACAGCAAAATTCATAGACTTCAATGGAGAAAAAAAGACTATAAGAACAGGGTGCTTTGCCATGGGACTTTGGATTCGTCTTGCCACTACTCCAGGAGCATCAGATCGCGACTGACAGAGCCTGGCTTCCTCCTGCGACCAAACTGGCTGACCACTAGATTGATCCAGACTCTGGACCAGTAGCGTAGCTGGGGAAGGGAGAGGCCACTCCCCCCACTGAGTACAAGTGGCACCTTGTCAATTTCCTGGCGCCTTTGTACTCTCCCGGGGGAACGATTTAAAAAAAAAAAAAAGTGCCACCTGCTGCAGCGCTTTCATTTTACTCACCCGATGGCGGGATCTTCACTCGCTCTGGGTCTTTGGTGGCATTTCCACAGTCCCAAAGCTTCACAGAGTGTACACTTCATGTGTACACTACAATTAGACACCAGCGGCTAGCCCATGCCTGCTGACTTGGGCTTGCAGGGTTCGGAATAATGTGCCAATTTAACTGCGGTGTAGAAATTTGCACTTGTGCTGGAGCCTGAGCTGTAGGACTCTGCGAGGTGAGAGGGTGCCAGAGCCTGGGCTGCAGCCCAAGCCCAGATGTCTACACTGCAATTAAGCAGCCCCTTAGCCCGAGCCCCACAAGCCCAAGTCAGCTGGCACAGACCAGCTGCAGGTGTCTAACTGCAGTGTAGACATACCTTTAGAGGCCAAGAGAATCCCCTGTTTACATCTGAGTCCTACAACAGGGAAAAGAAGATATGACATTCCCAATAATTGTAAGACAAAAAAGAAGGGAAAAAGCATTTTAATTAAAAATGTTCATGTGCTTCCTCAGGCCACCTTTAATTTTACAAAGACAGATCCTCCACTCAAAATTTCCATTAAACTCAAAGAGAGAAAGTCAGGCCTATTCATGACTCCAAGATACCAAGAGGTATACATCTGAGCAATACAAGATATTTCCAGCTGTCACTAAATTTGACTCAAGATAATCTTGATATGTACATTCTACAAGGAGTGATTCTAACATGCTGGAAAAATGACACATAGCCATCAATGTATCTTCTTTGGAAAGTGAAATATATACAATTCAAGATAACCAGATGCTTCAGCTTCTGCACATCGTTCAGTATAAAAATAGGAGTCAACTGGAATATAACTATGCAAATAAATAAAGTTCTCTTTTTTTGTTTGGGGTTATTCCCTCCCCCCCCACACACACACACTTTCTGCTGTGCAATGGGTGTTTGCACATATTACATAGTTAGAATAATTAATGATCATATTAATAGGTAAGACAATTATATCTGTTATGAAAAAATCAATTTAAATATGTGTTATGTAAAAATAATAGACATGGATACTAGCAACTACAGCTGGGAAAACACTGCAAAACATTTTCTGTGAGTAGTTGCTAAAGTTTAAAAATGAATAGGTTTCAGAATGCTCATGTCAAATAAAACATACAAATGCAGATAGTCACATAATGTAACTATGACTAGAGAAAATTACACCTAAACTCTATACTCAGCCAATGACTCCTACAACAGCTTAATAATTTTCTATTACTCATGCCTTGGGCCAGGCCTGGACTGCCTACAAAGGAAAACATATACATTTTTCTAATTTTTTCTAATCCTAATTATCTGTTACTCATCTCCAAACTGCTTCCTGTCCCTAAAAACCATCATCATGACTTATTTAAATACTTCTCATTATATGAGTATAATCACCCCATCAACGAACTGAAATGATACCATGTGACCTACAAAAATTTTCTAAACAAGCATCACATTTTTAAATACAGAAAATAGCTTTCATTAAAAAAAAAAAAAAAAAGGGAGGAAAAGTAGGCTGAAATTCTCATGTGATTTTATCACTCCAGGAGCTGGGGCTATAAGAAAAACAAGTATCATGACACTCAAAAAAGTCACAAGAGCTGACAGCACAGTTATTCAGTCATCTCTGATGATTAGGATAAACAAACAAAAAAAGAAATATTACTTTCTATAGGAGATAGTAGCAATTATTCACACCAAGCCATCATTTTTGTAAAAAAAGCCCTCTGAGCTAAGCGATGCTCAAATTATTGCTTAAAGGTAGTCTTACGTCATGCCTTGGCCAACAAGTCAGGGGCGGTTCCAGGCACCAGCCAAAGGTGTGGGACCTGCGGACCTCCCGCAGGCATGCCGCCGAAGGCTGGGCAGCAAAAGACATAGAGCTGCCCCTGAACAAGTGTAGATTCCGGCTGATGGAGTGAATTCCATAATTATGAATATCTGTTTTCCCAGAAATGTTCTGACCCCACCCTCTATTTCCTGCAAATTCAATCAGAAGGGAATGTCAGCAACTGTCTCAACAGCTGGTACAGAGGGTAAGAGAGAGATGAAGTCTTTTACAGAGACACAGTCTAAGTTGTTGCCAGTGAAGTAGTCTAAAGAGAAAAAGCAAAGCAATTAGAATTATAATGAAACAAACAGTTTTCCCTAGGACATGAAAATAGCTATTAGATATTCTGGATTTCATTATGATACCCCTGGAATAAAATGTTCGGTACTGTGTTATTTAAGAACAAAATCCAGGGGAAAAAGAACACCCACCTACTCTGCTGTACTTCACTCTCCAGCCTAAATTAGGGACAACACTGACCTTGCCTCCTCTATGAGTAGTAATTCTTTGCAGATATCTAACTCTTTCATCCATATATCTCAAAGAACTTCAAGGGATTTGTTGTTATCTCTACTTTACAGATGGGAAATGGAGGCATAGAGAGGTGAAATAATTTATGTAGCTGGTCAGTGGCAGAGCCCCCTGTGACAGACTCTCAATTCCCCGCAATACCCTAAATGAACTTTATTGAATTAAGTTAAACTTCACTGAATTACATGAATTCCCTTGGGGTCAATTGTATTAAAAATGCACTTATGTATGTGTTCTTGTTGAATTGCATGTATTTCCATGGGAGGAGTAAATAGGAGGACAGCGTGGGATGATTAGGCAAATTCACTCAGGTTCTAACATCTCCAGAGAAACCATCACCCTGGAAAGGTCCGCATATACCAGTTCAAACTGGATAGTCCAGGGACCAAGAGGCAAAAGGGTTTTTGGATAAAGAGCCTGTTTTTAAACTGGCTCATGTCCTTCAACCCTGGTCCACAGAGGGCCCCAATCCTTAGGATAGGGTTGGAAGGATGAGGCCTACTGAGACCTGATAAGAGTGATTGCTTGTTCCGAGCTGAAGCTGTGATGAACTTGTTAGCAAAGGGAAACCCCTTGGGTGGGGATTTGAAGGACTGTTCCTACCAAAATCTATGTTAGGCTTGGATGAATATCAGTAAGCTTATTAGTAGGCATGTAGGTTCTTTTATTGATTTAAATGTTTTCTCTTTAGTGATTTATACCATAAGAATAAAACAGGACTGCATAGAAATAAATGTGAGGTACGTATAACTGTAGCAATTACACCTATTAATCATCTCTGAAGAGAAGGCAAGCAGGTGTCCTCAGGTGTCCTGTCTGTGCTAGGAATAACACAGAGAAGGCAGAGAACTGTGGAGACTGGAAATACCCCAGTTAGAAGGGAGCAAGATGTTGATCTCTAACCAGAAAGGCAATGGCTAGGGAGCTGCAAGTGGGTGCCTTTGCTGGACCACTGAGGGGAATTCAAGGGCAACCGTGCCTGTAACTGTGACACCCTCCACACAACAGAACCCAGGTCGCCTCAGTCTCAGTCTCCTGACCTATCCCTGAACCATGATGACTAGCTATAAGCAAAAGCATGTCTCAGTGGATGCTAGTCCAACCTCAAATGTCACTGCCTGCCCTATACCTTTCCTCCCAGTGCCCCCTTCATTACCACCACCATTAATTGCTCCTCCAGTTGATCTTCCACCCCCCTTTTCCTTCCCACAACCATCACCTCTAGTTTCCATTGTGCCCAACCCCTCAAACTTTTACGGTCCAGCTGCAGATTTCCCAGCAGCTCTATTTCACATGGCGCGAGTTCTGGTGTGCTCTGTGCCTTGACATACCTCAGACTGCATCATGCAAGAGTGAAAATGTGTTCAGTCTTCTAAATAGGACAATATACTGTTAAGATGGGAGGTGTCAATGGCTACCATCAAGTGGGTCTTTGATCAATAGACAGTCACACATTTGGTTAAATCCCATGGGTGTGCTAAGCACCCTTTTTTCAGGCTAATTGGCAGGAACAATTAAAAGCCCCTTTATTTAATGATAGTTGGAAACAATAGGAGGCTGAGCAGAGCTAAGCAGTGTTGGATGGGTTTTCATGGGACAGGTTGCAGAGACTAGGGGATACAGGGATTGTTTTGCAAACTGTGTGTGTGTTAGATCAGTGGCTCTCAACCTTTCCAGACTTCTGTACCCCTTTCAGGAGTCTTATTTGTCTTGCGTACCCCAAATTTCACCTCAATTAAGAACAACTTGCTTACAAAAACAGACATAAAAATACAAGTGTCACAGCGCAGTATTATTGAAAAATTGCATATGTTCTCATTTTTACCATACAACTATAAAATAAATCAATTGAAACAGAAATATTGAACTTACATTTCAGTGAATAGTACATAGAGCAGTATGAAAGTTTAGTTTTGTACTTACTTCACTAGTGTTGTAAAAATAGGCACCTATCTAGGTGAGTTGATGTACCTCTCTGCATACCCCTGGTTGAGAACCACAGTGTTAGAGCAGAGAGTGAGAGAAGCAGTCGTGAGAACATTCTTGAAAGGGGAGAAGAGACAGAGCTCCTTGCATCACAGAACTTGCTGGAAAGGCAAACTTGGAAATTATGAGCAGAGAAACTGCCCGCTGTTTGTTTCTATTTTGTTCAGAAGAACAAGACTGTGTGTACATTTTTTTGGTAAATAACAGGATGGCACCAAAGGATATACCTGTCTCCTAACATTCATTCATCCACTTAATGGAAACAATCCTACAAGGCCCCAAATATTGACTAACTGCTTGGACCAAAGGAGAAACAACATTTTACAAAGTTGGATCACAGGAGTGCTCAGAGTGTTCAAGTGGCTTTGCTTTTATGGGTAAACTGCCTCACTTAACATTATTATACAGCAAGCTTTTTTGTGCTTTAAAGTTCATTAGCATTCTGGCTTATTTCAGCTAGTCACATTTCAGGAAGAATTCAGATTTTGTTTTTATGAAAGAAGAACACTTATGAGCCAGACAATGTACAAAAAAAGATTATGCTGTCATCGCCGCAGAACATTAAGCATATATGATTGACATAATGCCCTCATTGCACTAAAAACATTATTTTGTTACTGTAAGGCACATTCTAGTGACTATTAACAATATAGTTCTTTTTGAGAAACTTAGCTCCTTGATCATGTGCCAGATTTCATTATATAGCTAATTTTCTCTCCTCCATTTAGTTTTCCCATAAAATAGCTAGTTTTGCAACCTTTTTATCTTCCTGGGGAGGGAAAGCAAATTATATATGGAATCTCCCCAAAGCAACTGTCAAGTGCTTTTACATAGATGATAGTGCACTACTACTACATCCTCAATGAATATCTATGGCATCACTTCACAAAGTACTTTTGCTAAAGGTTTGTGTAATAGGGGACCTTAGTTTTCTCACAAACTTGAGTCACATGAAAATGTGTACTTTCATGCCAACAGGCTTTTACCATTATTTCCACATTGATTCCAGTTTGCCCCAAGGTCTGGGATAGGAAGTGATGAAAAAAGAAATACTGATATAATAATGTTTTCACCATGTGTGTAGGAAGGCAGCTCTAGTGTATGTGCGTCTTTTCTATTAGGCTAATAATTTCAAATAGTCACACTACTGATGCAAATATTTCCAGTTTGCTGTAGGTACTGAAGACTATGAGGAATTTGCACTAGCAAAACTGGTGGAGAATACGTTTTCCCACTCCCCAGTGCTTTTGCAACAAAATAAATACATAACCTTTTTTTTGCATTCTTCTCTAAAAAAATCAGTGACAGTTTTTGCAGGTGAAAAGGGCAAAAAATTAACCAGATAATTCACTCCAGGTCAAAATTTGCATTAAAAAAATAGCAAAATGGAAGAAATAGTAAATTTTTGTCTCTAATGGGTAGCTTGTGCACTAGTCTCACTTCGTAAAAAAACATGAGGATGATAAATTATAATGCATTCCTGAACTGTTGAAAAAAAATAGATTCTTTTTTTTTGGCAGGAGGCCCTAATTCTCTTCTTTTCTTCTGGATTCTAAGATTAAACTTTGCCCTTTTCTATGGCTATCATAAGCCACCATGGAAGGAGAAGCAGCAGGAATTGTATCTTATAAATTAGACAGGCTACTGCTTCAAAAAGCCGCAACCTAAAATTATCTGCAGTCTGGGGCAAGGAAAAAACATGTGTACATTCCAAAAATCCCCAAGTCCATCTGTGTATAAGTGCATAAGGGATAGAAGAATCATCCTTAGTCCTCTCCTCCAGAAAGATGTCTTTTCCACAGGTTTAGGTAGGACATGCTTTTCCTTCACCCCTACCTCTTTTTTCGCAATCCCAGATGACTCAAATCCAATTTTATATGAAAGGAGAGATCAGTGGTGCAAATGACTCTTTGTCTGTATGACCTCCTAACTTTTCCAGGGGGAAGTTTCATGGGTGATTATACCAATGAACCCCTATTAGCAGCCCACAATATTTTTCAGGAAACCAAAATATACAGGCCAAGGTTTGTCCCCCTCCCCAAAAAAGAGTCAGTGTCCTAAATCTATATTTAGGCACCCATATAAAAGTATCATGATTTTCAAAAAGCTACAATCAACTTCACAGATACTCAAAAGAGCTCAGCATCTCTAAAAATCTTCCCAGTTTTACTTAGGTGTCTAGATATGGATTTAAGGATCTACATTTAAGTAACTAAAAATTATAAAAAATGTCTTGCTTTGAATCTACAATATATTAGGTAAATTTTGTAAAAAAAAAAATAAAAAATATCAGCTGTTAGTTAAATAATAATAATATTATGTCCATCATGGAGCAGACTAGCACCTAGGTGCCCTAATCATGGACCATGACACCCTTGTGCTAAAGGCTATACGAATGATAGACCTCCTTACTCTCTTACTTTATGGACAACTCAATGGGGTGGGGAATGAAGGGACAGCAGGATGCTGACATCTGTAGAAAAACCAACCACCACAATCTTCTTTCCCTCTACTCTCACCTCCCGTTTCAACTGAGTCCCTTACTCTACTGTTCATCCTCCCTGTTTCATTTTCTCACTCCCCCTTTGCTGCCACCTCCGTATACTTTGATCATCTGGGGCCAGGCTGCTGTGAAGCTTCACAAATATCCATAAAACAGTTTGCAATACTCAGATGACAAATTCTCACCTTTGTGCACACTGATTAGGATGATATTCAGGATCATTTCTTTACCCTATGCCAATATTTTCTTCCAAGCCATTCCTTACTGTTGCAAGACACTGGATCAATAGTGTGAAGTCCCCACTCCAGTAAGATTAGAGTATCACAGATCTACATACAAAAACCCACTAAACATAAAATATATTCATGAGTGGGAAGAAAACACTCATCCATATAAAATTTACCAGGATCCTTTCTCTGGACAGAACCCTGGACAACCCCCTTCCAAGATGCCATTGTGCACTAATCACATGCATATTCAGAACAGCATATCCTGGACAGATGGTATTTAACACAAAGACTGTACAAAGTATTATACAACCCAGAGATAGGGATCTCTGAATCCAGATCACAACTTTCTCAAAATTCAGACACAAGATTTCCCTTCAAGCCCAACACCAATAAAAAATGGTGCTGGAGGGGATTGACTGGATACCTAATGACTATCTGGGAGGCCTGTTCTAGGGTGCAAATATATTGGTAGGTGATACAACAAAGAATCCAGATTACTAGCAGCCTTCTTGAAACTTAATTGGAATTCCCTGCAAAGACACAGAACTTCTCCTGAAACTTTGGCTATTGTTCACTTGGCTTTCTATGGCAGCTAGGTTGAAGGGTAAAACTTAGATGTGAGGCCTCCAAGAAAAACATAGTGTATAGTGCTGACAATTTAGCAGGTGGCCTCCTCCTTATGAGACAGTTGGAACCACTATATAGCATAGTGTTATAGGACATTTTATAGTATTGCTCAAGGCACTGTCTTTCTGATGAAATGTACAGTCATTAACAATCCCATCAAATATATAGGGTGTTTGCTTCAGTGCCCTGGACAGATTTTAAGTTGAGTAATTATACTCTACCTATCTAAATTCCCTAGGCTCAAATATGAACAGGGTGTACAATTTGCATGGAACTGTAATTGGGCACTTAAAAACATAATGCACACAGACTTTTCCTAGTATCAAAGGGAAGTTCTGAAACCCAAAAATAGCCAGACAATAGGCCAGCTGCATGAGATCAGTGTTATGTTTTATCTGTGACTGGGGAGATGACAGATGCTTCTGAAGATGAATGAAATACCTCATGGTACATTTACGGGAGTAAAAGTATGCCGTAGTGTGAGTTTTTCTTGACCCCTAGCTAGTGCCATCTGGCTTGTGCCCTGAAGCACAAGAACTTAGTAGCAAAGAAGAAACCCTCTTAACCCACTTCATATAACGCTTGACACAGGAAAAAGACCCTGTACTAACTTCCTTGGTGGATTTAGCATCCCAAGTACTCACTATCACGGTTTCCTGAGGGTTAGACCTGGTTTTTGTCCCTATTTCTGAGATAGTTACAGGAAGGTAGTCTACCCAGTCATTCAGGCCTGACTATAGACTCCTGGAAATGATTACACACACCGCCAGCTCACAGGTACTCAGATGCAGAAAAGTGATTACAGAAGGCATGGCTTACATATCTTGAGTAAGAAGCAACCGTCTCTCCATAGACATTCACAGAAGGCTCCATCTGACCAGGGGCCCAACTCTTACTGGTCTTGTAGAGGGTGTGACACAGATATACAGTGTGACAGATATGGCAATTTCCTGCAGTATCCTTGAAAGACTTTATGTTAAGTGTGTGTGTGTGTTATTGTGGACCCCGATTGAACATAACTTATCGAAAGAGGAAATGTGACAGTTACTGAAACTCCCATGCAGTTTTATTATTGGAGTCCATTGTTTTAAATGAATGGTTTGTGTATGACTGTTATTATCCACGGCAGAGGGCTGTCACAGCTCCTCCAGGAACTAAAAACAGTGGATGGTGATTAAGGCAAATCAGCGAGGTGATAACCCACCCAGAGATATACCGCCTCCTTCGGAGTCTCAGGGCTCACATATACTAATTCAAACTGCTTCTCCAGACCAGAGGCCAATAGACAAAAAAAGGACTTTTGGTTAAATAGCCTAAGTTTAAACTGACTCAGGGCCTTCTTTCTGATCCAACAAATAAACATGACTTTCTGTCTGGGGGGAGAGAGGGAGAAAACAATCCTTGTAGAAGGATTGGCAGGACAGTCACCTGCCTGAGGTTGGAGTTTGGGTGACCTCTAGTAAGCTTTTTAGCATGATGGTGGGTTTTTATTGCTTTTAATATGTTTCTCTGTAATGCTTTCATCTTAAGAATAAATGTGCTTGCTTATAAAGAGCTGTGCCCATTTATAACTGTGGGCAATTACACTGTTTGTTGCCTCTGGAGAGAAAGTAAAGTGCAGATGCTGGCCTGTTGAGGCAGTCTGGCTTGCTGGAAACATTATAGTGTAAGCAGGAAACTGAACAGCTTGGAAAACCTCAGTTAGGAGAGAGATGTAGCTTTGTATGTAAGAAAGGGGGATGGCAGAGGAGCTGGGAGCCTAGAATGGGTGCCCTTGACCAGAATGAGGGAGGGAGAAATACAGGTGCAGTCACCCTGAACTGTGACACACAGAGACTTAAACTATAACTCAGATAAAATTGAGAGAAGAAACTAGGGTATAGTAGTGAGTGAAAATTCCTAATTTACCAGAACTGGTTTCCCCTTCTCTTCCCTAGTTCAAGAACATAAAAACTCTTACCTGAGTTGCAAGGAAAAAGTGACTGGGCCCACTCTAACTTGAACTGTACAATGAATCTGCCAGCTACTGTCTGACAGTTGGCTGCTGTTAGCCTTCATCAAGCCCAGCTGTGGCTAATTTTTAAGCCTCACAGGTGCAGCAATAATTAATCAGCGGGAACTCAGTTAGTATTTGTCTTCTGCTGCAGAAAAGCCTTGCAGCAGACGCCTGCCAGTCTCTGCTGGCAGCCTTTGCAAGGAGAAAAGATATCAGTGTTTTTAAAACCAAATAAAACAAAAACAACATCACACTACTTTTCAATAACTGAATTTACAGAGTGTCAATATGTTTTGCCCGTTGTCCTACTTTTATTTTGTTTGTAATCTTCTTAGTAAGTTTTGATTGTCAATGCATTTCATTTTTCCTCCACTTGCCCTGAGCCATCATTTTGCAAACCTCTTGCAAACCCTTGCCACAGTCTCTGAGCTGACATGAATGTTATCACAAGATTTATTATGCTTGAAAGAAATTTTAATTTGAAATATAAAATATTTGCCTTTCTGGACTGTGCTGTTTGATTTTCTATGACATCAGGATGTTTGAGAATAGTAAAAATGAACTACATTTTCCTTCTTGTATTTTTTTTATTCGTGTTCCTAATAACTGCTTCTGCAATCTGCTTTCCTGATGCACAATTTCTGAGATTTTCAAATCTAATTACCAAACTGGGAATTTGAAGGATACCCATCATCCCTACCTCAGCTGAGACTAAATTAAATGTCACAGAGCTTCCTCACTGGAGGTCTTTAAAATTATCACATTTTTCTCCTCTTTAAGACTGCACTGAGAATTCATTCCAGTGTCCATATAAAAAAAACCCCAAACTATCTTTTTTTTCTTTTTAAGGGTGAATACTGTTCCTAAAGGACCTTTAAAGCTTAATTTAATGGGCAAAATGATTCAGAGCTTTCTGAAGCTTTTTTCATTGTCTCACCTAGTGATTTTTTGAGTGCTGACTTGGTCTGCATTTGCCTCCTATATGCTGTTTCAAATATATTATCATACCATTGAAAGGGGCTGATTCCCAGCTTCCTACTGGAATATAGCCACTGCTCTAGCCCTGGAAAATCTTGATATATATGATCTTAAGACTGTGGCACTTTTAAAGTCATTTTAGGTCATTTTTAGACGTTTTTGTAACTCTTGCAGAGCCCTTTATATAGTTGGAATGATGCTACAATATCTGGGTTTTCACAATAAGGTTTATAAAAACATCCCCAATAAAAATTAAAAATCTATGTAAAACTTTAGTAAAACAACTTCTTCACCCTGTACTTATCTACCTTATGCAGAGTACATGATGTAGCAGTATAAAGCTTTTACTGAAACTTGGATGGGATGACCTACGTAATACTCATGTTTGCAATATGTGAGCAGTGCAACCGTCACTAACTCATGCAAGTAGATACTTTTAGAACACACCACCAAGAGATATGAACCTTCAGCTATTGTGATAGATATGTCTGATATTATCAATATGGTTTTGAGAGGTAAGATATTATACCAAATCAACAAAACATTTCTATGACTCTTTTGAATAGCAGTATATCTAAAATGTTCTTCAACAATATTAAACAGCATTTTCCCCCCAAGCTGCTTGGAATCACAAATTTTTCTCCTTGAAAAAAATTATAGCAACCAACAGCCATTAACTAATCACAAAGAGACCAGTAATGATGTACTAGAGGTAAGACTTCTTTCTTTGCCTCTGGCCATCCCTCAAGTATCCCTCCTGTAGTTTATCAGTAGAGATGAGTAGCAATACATGTTCTGGACTGGAACTTAAGAGCTCTGCCACAGTCTTCCGGTGTTATCTTGAGCAGATCATTCAGTCTCTGTGCCCCATTTCCCCACCTTCACCTGTAGATTTCATATGCATTTATTATAGTGAATATTTAAATACTGTCTCCGTCACTGTTTATGTCACTCCAGAAATTAATGACTGCTTAAAATTATTATTCTAATTCACAGCTACTGTATCTAGACTGATCTTCAAAGATGAAAAACAAGCAAATCTTGCTTTGTGTGTTTTATATATTAGTGCAAGAGTTACTCCACTGATAACAATGTTGCTTTAACGTATCATTATTATCATTTAACAGAAGGATACTTCACAGTGCCTTCTGAATATAACATAATCCATCTTCATCAATACTGTATCTAATATTCCAAGCTCTGAGCAACTTTCAGGTACTTACCATTTCAAAAATAAAATAAAATTGCTGCCAAAAAAACATCTGTTCATCACAAATTTAGAATTTCTCTTTAAAATTGCACAGGCTTGAGATGCAAGACCTTAGGTAAAGTTAAATTAAAATGGTCCTTAAATCTGCTGTTGGTTTAGGATTTCACAATATTCAGACAAGTTTAAGGTTCAATAAGTGTTCAGATACTAGAGTGATGGGTATGGAATAAGAATTGGAACAGATTCAATGAAAATATGTAGCAAAACATCATGAGTAATGGGGGGGATTATATTATATTGGGAGCTGGTGGTTTGCTCTGAATTCAGTGGGATACAATACTTCCTTCTAGCTGTGGCAAGTTGAGAGAGAGCTGACCTTAAAATTACAACATTATGATTTAATGGAAAAGCTTTATCTAAAATTGTTTTTGAAAGTTTATTAGTTATAATTTTTCTCTCCCTCTTTCTGTATGTATGGTACTAAAAGGCTACTTGGCTTTACAAGTAGAAAGATAAGAAAAAAATAGTTACAATAGATAACAAACACTTTAAAATATTTTATGGGGGGAAAATATGTGGCATTAAACAGAATACAGGAAGACCTGGGGAAGGTTTTATTGGCACTCAGTTGAAGGGCCGCATCAAGTAACTCTCAAATGTCAAACCACCCTTGAGTAATGTGCCATCCCAAACTAGTGCCAATAAAACTGTTACTTCACACCAGACCATCATGTATTCCTATGCTCCCATATTTAGTAACTGTAAACAGTAATCCAAATAAGGATAAATAAAAACTTCAGTACCCGCCACGCATTTTGTTTATTCCTATGTTTTAAAGGGAAACATCAGGGGGTTTTAAATTACTCATGCATAACAAAATAATCATCCCAGGCAAAATGCAGATAAGGCCTTTATATCACCATGTATTCTGTGTATGCTACATCTGTTACAGAAAAATATTTTAGAAATGTTTTAGAGAGTTTTTGAAGTGTTATTGGGAATATTTCTTGTATCCTACCAATTGTAAAGCCAGACTCCTAACTTAGTTACTGTACTGTGAGTCCAACTAGAGAGGACTGAGATGGGCAAAAACATTTTACTAATACATTTTTCAAGACAACTAACAATGACCTGAAATAATATCTATATAGATAAAAATAGAGTCCTATATCATTGTATCTTCCAGGGCTATTAGCAAATACTGTGAGTCCTTTTGGAAAGATGTCTATTTCCCTTTCCCAATGACATAAACAGGGCCGGCTCCAGGCACCATCTTAACAAGCAGGTGCTTGGGGCGGCCAAGAGAGAGGGGCGGCACCTGCAGCAATTCGTGGGCGGCAGGTCTCTCACTCCCTCTAGGAGCCATGGACCTGCCGCCGAACTGCCGCTGCCAATGGCGCCTTTTTTTTTCCCAATTGCCGCCGCCAATCTCGATTGCGATCGTGACATTTTTTTTTTTTGCTTGGGGCATCAGAAATGCTAGAGATGGCCCTGGACATAAAGCTCCTGTTTCTAGAGACATAGGGCTGTAAGACAGATGAGCAACATCCAATATCATTCACTTTAAATCTATCACTGATCTATGTCTCATTCTTGCGCATTCTGGGTTTTGGATTAGTATCGTTTTGGGGAAAATATTTCACATGATGTAGGGGAAAGGAAAAGAATTCTGACAGTGTTATTTAAAAAACAATGCAGTGGCAGTTTTGAAACTGCTCAGAGATTTGGAATGTTTGATTAGTAGATGGATTAGTGGCCAGAATCCAAGTCAGGCAGTCAAAGGTGTAGGATAAATACAATCGATCACAAATCTCTGCAATTTACCAATTGTCTCTACAATTTCTCACACAGATATCACCACCATATATGTGGTATTTGTGGGTATGAAATGCATATACATACACAAGCTTTTTATTGAAAGGATATGACTCTTATGATAATTGCTAATACAAAGGCTCATAATCCAATGTACGCCTCCCTATTTTGTTTCAAAAGTCCATTACATTCTTAATGACCCTGACCAACAGCAGTACTAGGTTTTTTCTCAAGGAGACACCTCGAATTCAGTTGTTGAATCTGAATTGATGTACTTATTGTACATAGCTGATTATTGAGGAGTAAAGGTGAAACCATTTAACACAGAGGAGTTTGCGACATTCTCCTTCCTTCTGCTCCATCCGCTTTAAAGTTCAGTTATCACCTGGTTACTTTTTCAGCCTCAGAGAGAAATTCTTAAGGAAAATGAAATTTTGGACTGAAATTAAACCAAGTTCTAACTGAACTAGACAGAAGGGAAAAAAGAAAAACAAAAAATGATGGGAGCTTTGCACAATTAATATATTTATAATATACGGCACTTCAATAGATATGGTTACTTGGAGCTTGGAACACAATAAAAATGAAGCCAATTTTGACTGTTAATTTAACAAAGCTGCACAGTATGCTTTCCAGTCTTCTGTTATCTCAGAAGCCTTTTGTTTTACTTTATTTTTTACGTTTGGCTCCTTAAAAGTTTTTATGACTCTTCTTTATAGAGCAGACTCAGAGACTAGCCCATTTCAGCACATGAATTGATAAATCTCATATTGTGCCTACTTGTGTGCTATCACTATATGATATTATAAACTAGGATCAATGCAATTCAAGGGGAAGGTAAAATGTATATGAACCCCAAAGGCCCTAATTTAGTAGTTATACGGACATATAGCTTCCACTTGTTTATGTGCAGAGCTACACATGAACTTATGTTGAATTCCTCTTTGAGCTTGACAAGTATCCAGCCTTTTGTATACTGTTGCAATGTCAATGTGAACAGTGATGAGTAAAATGTGCAGTTATTCAATTTGCTCCTACTAAACATCCATGTATTTGCTTATATAACTATAACAAATCTCTAAATAATATTTCAATATTCCTTCCTACTCCCACATACTCCTCTACCCAACACTATCCTCATCTCTTCCCTCTACTACCATTACTTATAACCCCAACCCTGTCTTTGACCTTCTTCCTCCCATCCTAAATGACATCCCAGCTTTCCTTTCTTTCACATTTTCTCCTTGATCCAACCCCGCTTCTCCCCATCTAGGTGATATGCCCAGCCCTGTTATCTCTTAAATTTCTCCCTGCTGTGCTATGGTATCAATACTGAATCACAATATGCTGTTCAATGTGTTTTGGGATATATTGGTAAATTGCTTTGAATGTTGCTTACCTTTGATGGTAAGAAGGAAATGTACATTCTTTGGCATAGGTTGGAGATCAAAAGGTCTGAAAATTCCCACTACCTACAGTTTGCACAGTCACTTCCCTTCAATCTCTCCCCACAAAAAAACAAAACAAATAAAAAAAACATCTATGGAGGAAAATACTTCTCAAAACAATACCACCATGAAAGACTGGGTACATCTGTGATTAAACACAAAACATAGCAACATCCCTTCCAGTTAGCAAATTATCTGTCCCAATAAAGATAATCTGTTCAGTACTTGGGTAGTGAAGTGGGAGAATAAGTGAAGGTTTCAAAACAATTTTCAGTTGTGTTGTATGGTACAGCAATAGACAGGAAGCTAAGGAACAGGGTCTCCTCTTAGAACAACAGCAAACTTATAGGATGAAGCGCCAGGGGATGAAGTGGAAGGGGAGAGGAAATAGGATGGCAATGGTCTTCATTTTATTTTACAACAAAGACCAGGCACTGATGTCAAATACAAAGAGCTCTTTCGAGGCACAGAGTAAAAGGAATGTGATCACTTCCAGCCCTCACTGGAGGGATCGATTTCTAAAACATTTCAGTATGGGACAAATGAGTATTCCAGCTACTACTAATGTACAATTTAAGTAACAGAGTAAAGAACTAGTAAATATCAGTAGCTGGTACTTTAATGAATTCAGGTCTATCCAGGAAATCCTGGAAATACCATGGAAAACCCTATATTTGTGAGACCTCCTAGTGAGTTTCCAAATCAGATGAACAGCAATATCATGTCATCAGTTTTTGAGCATCTTTCCCTAATGAATGCAGTGGAGAGTTCTGCTTCAAAAATCAAGGCACAATATGGTCTTGTGAGCCTGGCTACTACTCAGATAATCATGAAAGGTGAAAGTCCCTGCTGGGTGCAGAGTGACAGCACAAGGTGTTCTACTTCAGTCCTCAAAATGGGGCTTAAGTGGTGCATCAGACTTGTGTTGGCCCTTTACTTGGAAGTGAATTTCATCTTAAAACTTCTAAATGACTTTGCTGATGTAAGCAAAAGACCCAAACCAACCAGGATTCACTTGGCACTAACAACACTAATTTGTATTCTAGATGCTACCAATTTGTCAAAACTAAGTAGCATCAATCAAGGGATGAATCTCTTTTCATTTGGATGGATGTAGTCCACCTGTTATTTTGTTCTTTATTGAGGGGGCGGGGGTAAGGGGAAAGGAGATACATTTCCCTTTAATTAATTTCCATCATCACGTGTAGTAGATACTCATCTTCAGGAATACTTACAAATGAAATATGACAGTACAAGAAGAATTAATTTTACAATAAAGTAACATTGTATATCTGCATGAAAAGCACAATTTTTCTATGAAACACTATTCACTTTACTGTATATATTTATTAACATCAATTTAATGTCAATTAAAAAAAAACATCGCTTTAGCGTATCTGGATCCTCATTGAAGTGAAGGAAAATGTGAGATTCATTGGGGTTTATTGCTGTGAGTAACATACAACCATGCTTTGGTTTTGATTGTTTAAGCTTTTCATTTCCCATTTTTTCTTCTGAAACTTTCAAAAATATGACATGATTTATACAGAAAATGTTTTACATTAAAAAAAATCAGAGTCCAATACATTATAATCCCATCTTGCCACTGGCTGGAAAAAAAATCAGGTGATAAAATGAATTGAAAAAGATTAAGACAAGTATTGTAGCACAAAAGAATCACTGTACTAGCTAGCTGATCTCATTGTACTGTAAATAACTCACTAAAAGGAGTAGTTAGGAATATTAATCAATGCAGTACAATTTACAGAAAACTACACAAAATGTCATTCTCACATTCCACATAAATCATTTCACAAGGAAACTATTTTTGAAAGCTTTTTTCATGTTCATTATAATTAATTTTGGATAGTTACACAGGTTTTTATTCCCCCTGACATGCTATTTCAGTAGGATTTTCTAAACTTTAAAAATAAATAAATAGAATCCCTAATTTCAAATAAAGGTTATTTTTATGTCTTATTAGTGGAGGCAACATTATAACAAGGTATTTGATTAGGTGCCAATAAAAATGTTAACATCACATGTAGTTTCACTGAACTGTGGCTCCCAAGATGTACTATAAGCAGGTGTTTTTATAAACCAAAGTAAGGATTTAAAAAAACTAAATCTGATTATTGAAGAACTCATTAAATCATATTCTTACCATTAATTATCAACATGAAAGATACATTAATGAATGATTAAACAAAGCAAGTACTAATTGCAGCTAGTGGGACTCAAATTCAAGTTAATGAAAAACTAATCCATTCTGCAAGATCAGCCAAACAGAATTATTCCTTTAGAACGATGTTATCTTAAAATTAAGTTATGACACCACTTTACTAGTCAAATGTCACCATATCAGCATCAAGTAGAAATATTCTTCCCCTGCCCCAACTCCCATCTGTGCAATGGAGAATAATATGGGTGTGCTTATACTCTGATTAATGTGTTCAGCAAGAACAAACACTAAGCTCACTCATGATTTGCTGCTAGCTATGACATTGATTTTGCTCTTAACTTATATGGCTTACAGTGTAATAGGAAGAGAACAGAGAACTTCTCCCTTGCATGATCCATGTAAATGCTATCAAGAACAGAAAACTCTGGTTGCATTGACTTGCTCCTCCAGAAGCAGCACTACGCAAGTAGGCAGAGCTAGGGTTCTGCATTTCTAACACATCAGCCAGAATAGCTGTCTGCACCCTTTAAAGGGCTGTAAAAAATTATTCTCCCTCCAGCACCAACAGGGGTAGGTGAGCCTCCCTGGACCAGAAGGTTTCCCAGGATCAAATGGACAAGGCTGTCTACCTCATTTAAGCTTCTATTTGTCCTTGATAATGGTGAATTTTTAAATGAACCTAGGAGGTGCACTCAGAAAGGGAATCAACCTACCTTCATGAAGGGAAGATGGATGAGGGATTAAAAATGGGAGCAAGAAAAGAATGAACATACAGACACAATCACAAGCCCCGTCCACTATGGTAAGCTGACTCATAACTGGACAATGGTTTCTCAACAATGGATCCCTATGAGCCAGTATGGAGAACAGTTTAACTAATAATGTGAATGTGATAAAACTGTGCTCCAGAGCTATGACAGAAATTTTGATAGACACTACAAGCCAGATTCACCAATATGCTCCAACTACTTAGCACTGTAAGGCCACCTTTACCCATCCAGTGTTAAGTGCAAAGCAACAGAAATGGATCAGTGAATCTAGCTAGATGTTCTCTCAAGCATCAGTCAACTTTTCTGTAGTAGCAATGAAAATGACTGTTTCCCTACTTGCACTGGCAGTAGAACAGTTTGGCTTCTTGACTACTTCAGTTTGGCATAGCCTGATCAGTTTTATTTTTCTTAATGTCATTATGTATAACGTTAGCTTTTTTCGTAATTAGTTGGTGAAACCTTCATTTTTAATTTTCCTGATTGCATAGGCTCTGACTCTTGTTCTTACATAGATACCTCCCACCCACAAATTAAAATGGTTAGCCTGAGGGAGCGATGCATACAGTACCCTCCCACTCTGACAGTTCTAAAATTGAGTTAAGAGCTGTAGGTGCTGCTGCTGCTGCTTCTGCTTTCCTCTTCTTTAATTGCTCTTCACTGTTGCACTACACAGTGATAATAATGCATGACCTTTTACTTAGTTCTGCTTATATGCTGTGTTTGGTGGAAGGTCTCCCAATTATACAGACTTCTGCAGACAGATTGCAATGCTGACATTTCTATAGAATCCCATAATTTTTCCAACATTTCCATTTCCCCTGAGGAAAAAAATAAACAAAAATAAAAACAAAACCCCAAAATCCTCAGCAAAGTCAACTCTTCCTGCCTCATTTTTGTTGCACAGCAGACATTTTTTTTTCTCTAGCAAAACTGGAAAGATATTCATCTGCTAGCTTCACAGTGTAGTATCAAGTATTTTATCAGAAAGGTTTGAAGCATATCCAAATTTAAGCTCAAGGACAAGGATACTGATTCAGAGAACTGTCATTTGTTGCTGCAGGCTATGCCTTTTGTTTCCATGACACCATCCCAGTGTGTTCATTACCATATTGTTAAGTTGTGTTCCCAGCCTGGGCAGACAGCCTTCTAGTTCATTGATTTCAGGACTGTATCTGAACATGTTCCTTCAACAGAAATAATCATTGGAACCAAACTGGCTTCTCCCAAAGAATGTGACTCCACCCACAGCAAGACAGAGAAAAAGAAAATTACTTGGGAAAATGAATTAACAGCAATAAATAAAGATGTATTTTTACCCTTGCAGATGAAGAAATAAGAGTTAATAGTGCAAAAGTCATGATCCAAAGTGCCACAGTTGTAGCAGGTTGCATGCATGCTAGTGAAGTAAAAATAATGTGACATACATGAATTTGAGAGTAATATACCAACCAGGCTACAAGCTGTGGCATGGTGAAGGAAACAACTGTATTACAAAAGGTAGCCATATGTCAGGTGTAATGTATACCTTTCCATTCATTCAATATGCATAGCACATACCCACAAGGAATTCATGCTACTGACATTTATTTTTGCATAAGTGGGGTTTGTGAGAGTTACGGCAATTTCCTGCAATATTCTGGACAAACCTTATTGAATTTTCAGAAGCAGATTGTATTAATAATACAAAAGATGATGTATTATTGTGGGACTGTATGGAACTTCATTAGGAGGAAGAACAGATTAATTCAATCTCTGGGAAGTACTGTGATCTTTAAAAGATTATGTTGAACAACATGGCAGACACAAAGGATCTTTTGGGACATTATGCATGAAGTGGAATTCATTGGAAATACTTTGGTGGAGAGGAGTGCAAACTTCCACCTATAGACTCAGCCTTTGAAGCTTTGCCCTGAAGGGGGAAACATTTATTTACTGATCACCTATTATATGAGGGCAGTTCAAAGACAAACTGTATAAAAGAGTAACTGACACGGGCCTTGTCTACATTTAAATTTCTAAAGCACTGTAGTGCTTCAGTGTAGACATTACCTATGGTGACAGAAGAGATTCTCCCATCAATATAGGTAATTCATCTCCCTGAGAGGTAGTAGGTAGGTCAATGGAAGAAATTTTCCATCAACCTAGAGTTCTGTACACAGGGATTTAGGTTGACTTAACTATGCTGCTCAAGGGTGTGGGTTTTTCTAGTTACTCCTGGGGAAATTCTGCACCAAAAAATTTAAATTCCTGCACAGAATATTTTAAAATTCTACAAATTCTGCATATTTTGTCAAAATAACATAATATAATCATGCCAGTTTCAATTATTTTGGTAATTTATTTCAAAACACCTGTCAGCAAGTTTGCCTGTAACAACACAGACAGGAAAAAAGATTCAGGAAATGTTCTTTTGACAAATAGATTCTTTATTAGGCATATTAATACAGAATTTGAGTAATTCATTTAAACTACAAAACAGAAACTTATTTCTTGCATCACTCAGACACAGTGCAAAAACATGCAGGAGTCAGGGGTAACAGAGGAGCTGAGGGAGAGGGAAGGATCCTGGGAGTGAACCTGGAGCGTTGATGGGTGTGGGTGAGAGAAGTATGGCAGAGAAGGTTACTTACCTTGGGCAATAACTGAGGTTCTTCAAGATGTGTGTCCCTGTGAGGGCTTCACTTCAGGTGACTGTGTGCCCCTGCACCTCTAGTCAGAGAATTTTGACAGCAGTACCCGGTTGGGCTGCACATGTGTTCTCCCCATCTTGCGCCTGAAGCAGTGGTTAACTAGCATTGTGCAACCAGCCTCACCCTCAGTTCCTTCTCTACCACAGTGGATCTTACTAGAACTCCAAAGTAGAAGGGAGGAGGGTGGGTAGTGGAGCACCTACAGGGACACACATCTTGAAGAACCTCAGTTACTGCACAAAAGTAACTTCCTCTTCTTCTTCGAGTGATGTCCCTGTGGACATCACTGCAAGTGACTGTAAAGCAGTGCCCCGCAGTGGGAAGGAGGGGCTTCAGAGTTGGGTCTGTGATTAATGGTAAGACTATTCATCCTAATAAAGTATTGGATGTTGAGCCCTGCTCAATTGCATAGTGTTGAATGAATGTATGGGCTGATGCACAAGTGACTGCTTTATGTATGTCTGTAATAAGTACATTATTAAAGAAAGCTACTGATGTGGAGAGTGACCTGGTAGAATGTGTTCTAACCCCTGTATTGTAGTTCGTGTTGACAGTAGCAGAGAAAAATTCACTCTGAAATCCATTTGGAAAGTCTCTGCTTAGATATAGCTTCTCCTTTAAATCTCTCTGTAATAGAAACAGCTTTGGTGCCTTCCTGAATGGTTTAGTCCATTCGAGGTAAAAGACTAGTGCCCTTCTGACATCCAGAGTAAGGAATGCCCCTTCTTGCCTGTTCTTATGAGGTTTAGGGAAGAATGCCAGAACATGGATGGGTTGGTTGACATGGAAAGAAGAGGGTACTTTAGGTAGAAACTAAAGTGGTCTTTCATTCTTGAAAAAAAGATGGTGTATGGGGAGTATGCCATGAGGGCCCCAAGCTCTCCTACATGTCTTGTGAATGTGATGGTGACAAGGAAGGCTACTTTCATCGAAAGGTGTAATAGAGCACATTTAGCCAAAGGTTTCAGCGGAGGTCCAGTAAGGGAATGAACTAATAATTTAAGATCCTATAAAGGTGTTGGGACTCTGAGTTTGGGATAGATGTTCTAGACAACTTGTAGGAATTGTTTTATAATTGGATGGGCAAAGACTGAGAACCCATTTACTTCATGGTGAAAGGTTGTGATCACTGCAAGGTGTATTCTGAGTGAGCTCAATGAAAGATCTGATTATTTTTAATTGAAGTATATAGTCCAGCTCTAGTGGGAGTGGCTCTGATTTGTTTGTTCTGGCACCATGTTTAGAATCTCTTCCATTTCTGGAGGTAGGTCAAATGTGTAGCTAACTGTCTGCTATTTAGCAAGATATCCTTCATCTCTTCTGAGCTGGTCATCTCTTCGCCTTGGTATCATGTAGGAGCCATGCTCTCAGATGGAGTATCTCCAGGTTCTGGTGCAAGATCTGGCCTGCATCTTGTGACAGGAAGTTGGAGGATGTATGGTGGACATGCTGACATCTGTTGTAGGTATGGAAAGCAAGTTTGCCTGGACCGTGTGTGCTATCAAGATGATCCTGGATTGGCTGGTATTGATCTTTTGTATAACTCCAACAACAATGGGGTAGGAGGGACAGTGTAAAGAAGAGATGCATCCCATCTGGAGCCCTCTCTGGAGCAATATGTTGGACATTTTCTGTTCTTACTCGTGGCAAATAGATCTATTGCATGGAATCCCCATTGTTGGAATATGTCCTGTATCACTGAGGTGTTTATTTCCCACTCATGATCATGGGAGAACTTTCTGCTTAACATGTCTGCTGTGGTGTTCTGACATAGAAAGGCAGTGAATATGGTGATGTTGTGTTGGATGTACAAGTTCCACAATCTTAAGGCGTTGGTGCAAAGGGAATGTGGGCTCGCTCCTCCCTATTTGTTTATATGGAACATGCAGGCAATGTTGCCTGGCAGGATTTGTATGTGTTTTGCTTTTTATCACAGGCAGAAAGCATGTACATGTATTGCGAACTGCTCACAGTTCCAGAATGTTTATGTGCAGAGTTGATTCTGAAGGAGACCACCTGCCTGGTACTGGTAGGTTGTTTAAATGGGCACGTCAGCCCACTAAGGAGGTGTCCATTGTGATCATCATTGTGAAGGGAATCTGTAGAAAAGGGACCCCTGCAAACACATTGTGCGAATGTGTCCACCACTATAGTGAATTCTTGACCTTTTGTGGCATGTTCAAAGGCTTGCTCACATTGTGTTTATGTGAGATGTACAATGTCCTGAGCCACCCTTGCAGGTAGCACATATGTAATCTGGCGTGTTTTACCAGGTGGTTGCCTCTATGTGGTCTAATAGTTGGAGGCAAGTCTTAGCAAATATTTGTGGACTGTTCACTGCAGTGTTGATCAGGTTCACTAGGGCTGCATATCTGTGTAGTGGTAGTAAGGCTTTCACCTCTAAGGAGTTTAGGTGAGCCCCAACGAATTCTAGTTCTTGCACTGGTGTCACCGTTGTCTTTTAAATGTTTATTTGAAGGCTGAGTTTTGCAAAGAGTAACATTCTCTTTTGCGTGGCTTGATGGTGCCTTCCTGAGTGAGGGCCTTGGGTAGACAGTCATCTAAATATAGGTACATCATGACCCTTTGCTTACATAGATAGAACTTTGGAAAAAACTCAGGGAGCAATGGAGAGGTCAAAGGGCAGTACCAAGTACTGATAATGATTTTGTCCCCCAAAAAATCAGAAAAACCGTCAGTGTGATGGATGTATGGTGATGTGAAAGTACACGTTTTGCAGGTCGAGGGCCGAAAACCAATCCCCTCATTCCAGTGCTGGAATTATTGTTGCTAAAGTGACCATCCTGAACCATTGTGTTTTGACAAATATATTTAGGTTTCTCAGACCAAGAATGGGCCTCCAATCTTTTTCTGGGTTACAAAACTATGGGAGTAAAAACCCTTCCCTCTGTGTTGTTCCAAACCTGGTTCTACCACACCCAATTGCAGGAGATGGTCTACTTCCTGTCTCAGAAGGTGCTTGTGAGAGGAGTCCCTGAAGATGGACGGCGTGGGTAGGGGCAATGGAGGTGAATAACCAGTATTGATAACTTCCAGTACTCATTTGTCTGAAGTCATAATTCACCTTGCTGGGTAGAATGGTATTAAAAGGTCTGTAAATGGATGGTTTATAGAAACTGGTTTCAGCAACTTGAATTGGGGGAGGTCTGTTGAGTCCTCAACCAAACCTTAAAATTTGATGTTTCAGTGCTGATTTGTTGTGGCATGGGAGGTTGAGATGGGGTTGGCCTACATCTTGTGGGTCTTTGTCTCCACCTCTGGGTATCATACTGCCTCTGTCTTGAGTGTTGCATTGAATAATATCTGCCTTGATTTTATTTTTGTGCAAATGTGTAGATGCCTAAAGACGAAAGAGTCACTTTAGAGTCCTTCAGTGTAAGGAGGGACTTGTCGGTCTTCCCCACAAACAATTTTGGAACTTCAAAGGGAAGATCCTCTACAGTAGATTGCATGTCCCTTGGGGATCCAGACAGGTGGAGCCAAGAGGCCTGTCACTTCACTATGGAGGTTGCAACGGCTCTTGCTGCTGTGTCTGCCAAGTCTAAGGATGCCTGGAGAGCAGTTCGAGCCAGGGGCTGGCCTTTGGAAATGAATGACCTAAATTGCTCCTTTTTGTCTTCTGGCATAAAGTCAATAAATTCAGACAGTTTAGAGTAATTGGTGTGCTTGTATTTCGTCATCCAGGCCTCGTGGTGGGCGATTCTGAACTGTAATGTTGCTGACGAATAGGCCTTGCGACCAAAAAGATCTAGTCTTTTACATTGTTTATCATACAGGGTGATCCTTGAATAGTGTTGCCTGCCCAGTTCATTGACCACTTCTACTACCAATGAGTTTGGATGGGGCTGTGAAAATAAAAATTCTAGTCTCTCTGATGGGACATAATACTTTTTATCTGCCTCCTGCCCCTATATGACCCTGCAGCCCCCCTCCCATTCATCCCTTGTCCCAATGCTGTCACCCCACTAGCTTCTGAACCCATGTCCCAGTCTGTCCACTGCATTAAACATTCTGAACCCCAGTCGGTGACCCCCCCAGCAATCCCGTGTGCCCAGTTCTGTCTGCCTGGTGCCACCTCAGCTGGCCCCACTGTGAGGAACGCAGCCTTTCTGGCCAGCTGCCCTTTCTTCTGATGCCACAGCAGGCCCTTGTAGGTGAAAGGTGTAACTGCAGTGCCTCTCCATCAGAATCTATATTCTGCGGAGAAAAAAAAATCTGCAGGGGGATATAAATTTTGCATGTGCGCAGTGGTGCAGAATTTCCCCAGGAGTATCTAGTATAGAATCATAGGACTGGAAGGGACCTCAAGAGGTCATCTAGTCCAGTCCCCTGCACTCATGGCAGGACTAAGTATTATCTAGACCATCCCTGACTAGTGTTTGTCTAACCTGCTCTTAAAAATCTCCAATGGTAGATTCCACAACCTTGCTAGGCAAATTTATTCCAGTGCTTAACCACCCTGATAGCTAGGACATTTTTCCTAATGTTCAACCTAAACCTCCCTTGCTGCAATTTAAGCCCATTGCTTCTTATCCTATCCTCAGAAGTTGAGAACAATTCTTCTCCCTCCTCCTTGTAACAACCTTTTATGTACTTGAAAACTGTTACGTCCCCTCTCAGTCTTCTCTTTTCCAAACTAAACAAACCCATTTTTTTCAATCTTCCCTCATAGGTCATGTTTTCTAGACCTTTAATCATTTTTGTTGCTGTTCTATGGACTTTCTCTAATTTGTCCACATCTTTCCTGAAATGTGGCTCATCCAGAACTCCAGGTGAGGCCTAATCAGTGTGGAGTAAAGCGGAAGAATTACTTCTCGTGTCTTGCTTACAATAGTCCTCTTAATACATCTCAGAATGATGTTCGCTTTTTTTGCAACAGCGTTAAACTGTTGACTCATATTTAGCTTGTGGTCCACTATGACCCCCAGATTTCTTTCTGCGGTCATTTCCCATTTTGTATGTGTGTAACTGAGTGTTCCTTCCTAAGTAGACTACTTTGTATTTTTCCTTATTGAATTTCATCCTATTTACTTCAGACCATTTCTCCAGTTTGTCCAGATCATTTTGAATTTTAATATTTTCCTTCAAAGCACTTGCAACCTCTCCCAGCTTGGTATCGTCCTCAAACTTTATAAGTGTACACTCTATGCTACTATCTAAATCATTGATGATGATATTGAACAGAACCAGATCGAGAATTGATCTCTGAGGGACCCCACTCATTATGTCATTCCAGCATGACTGTGAACCACTGAAAACTACTCTCTGGGAATGGTTTTCCAACCAGTTATGCTCCCACCTTATAGTAGCTCCATCTAGGTTGCTTTTCCCTAGTTTGTTTATGAGAAGGTCATGCGAGACAGCATCAACAGCTTTACTAAAGTCAAGATATACCATGTCTACTTCTTCCCCACTATCCACAAGGCTTATTACCCTGTCAAAGAAAGCTATCAGGTTGGTTTGACATTAATTGTTCTTGACAAATCCATGCTGACTGTTACTTATCTTATTTTCATCCATATGTTTGCAAATTGATTGCTTTATTATTTGCCCCATTATCTTTCCAGGTACAGAAATTAAGCCGACTGGTCTGTAATCCCCCAGGTTGTCCTTATTTCCCTTTTTATAGATGGGCACTATATTTGCCCTTTTCCAGTCTTCTGGAATCTCTCCCATCTTCCATGACTTTTCAAAGATAATTGCTAATGGTTCAGATATCTCCTCAGTCAGCTCCTTGAGTATTCTAGGATGCACTTCATCAGGCCTTGGTGTCTTGAAGTCATCTAATTTGTATAAGTCATTTTTAACTTGTTCTTTTCCTATTTTAGCCTTTTCTGGTCCTACCTCATATTCACTAGACGTCCAATCACTACCAACCTTGTTGAAAACTGAAACAAAGAAGTCATTAAGCACCTCTGCCATTTACACATTTTCCTTTATTATTTTTTCCCTTCATTGAGTAACAGGCCTACCCTGTTGTGGGCCTTCCTCTTGCTTCAAATGTATTTGTAGAATGTGTTCTTGTTACCCTTTATTTCTCTAGCTAGTTTGAGCTCATTTTGTGCCTTGACCTTTCTAATTTTGTCCCTACATACTTGTGTTATTTGTTTATATTCATCCTTTGTAATTTGACTAAGGATACGTCTATACTTACCTCCGGGTCCGGTGGTAAGCAATTGATCTTCTGGGATCAATCCTGGAAGTGCTCGCCGTCGACGCCGGTACTCCTGCTCCGCGAGAGGAGTACGCGGAGTCAACGGGGGAGCCTGCCTGCCGTGTCTGGACCCACAGTAATTTCGAACTAAGGTACTTCGACTTCAGCTACATTATTCACTTAGCTGAAGTTGCGTATCTTAGTTCGAAGTGGGGAGTTAGTGTGGACCAGGCCTTAGTTTCCACTTTTCGTTGGACTCTTTTTTGATTTTTAGATCATTGAAGGTGTCGTGATTAAGCGAATGTGGTCCCTTCCCATACGTCCGATCTTTCCTACACAGTGGGATAGTTTGCTCTTGTGCCCTTAATAATGTCTCTTTGAAAAACTGCCAATTGTCTTCAGTTGTTTTTCCCCTTAGACTTGCTCCCCATGCAATCTTACCTACCAACTCCCTGAGTTTGCTAAAGTCTGACTTTAGTGTAGACCAGCCCTTACTCATGAGTGTGCTTGTTCTGAGCTGAAGCTGTGATGAACTTGTGACCACAGTTCCCCACTGCCCTGGGTGGCATTGAAGGGCCGGAGCCCTTTCTGGAGTTATGGATGATGTCTGGTAAGCTTATTAGCATGTGTGTAGGTTCTTGTATTGTTTTAAATATGTTTTATCTGTAATGTTTTTACCTTAAAAATTTACTTGCTTAGAAAGAGCTGTGTGGTAACGTAACAGTGGCAATTATATTGTTTTTCATCTCTGAGTGCAAAAGGAAACCAGGCTGACTTTGCTGGGGAGGGTGCTGCATAGTCTGAAAATGCCCCATGCAGGAAGAAGAGACACTCTGGTTTCCACCCAAGTGGGGTGATGGCTGTGGGGCTGGGAGCCTGGTTTTAGAACAGGAGGGGGAGAAAGAAGATCCAGTTTCTTTTCCTGTCTCTGCCACAGATTTTTTCTATGACCTTGAATAAGGTCAACTCACCTCTTTATACTTCAGCTTTACCATATGTGAAATGGAGATAATTGTTATTCTAAAGATGATGGAAGTCTTGTTTATTTTTATTAGAGTAATTAGAAAAAGAATTCATTATTTAAGGAAAGAGACAGCATAATCTCTTGGAACATCCCATTCACTAAATTATCTACATTGGGAGTGTGAGAGTGTTCTGTTCAGACACCTAGTATAAAATGTGTGGTAGAGTTCTTAAAAATTATTGCAACATTCACTTTTTCTAACTATCTTACTGAGGAATCTGCATGACCAAAAAGTAGTAGCTTTTGTGAATAGAATCATCTGCAGCATTATGTATGAGATGTAGAGAAATGACAAAGTGTGTACCATTGATAGCCACCTCACATTTATGAAAGTCACACTCATACTCAGATACAAGTGTAGTGATGCAATATATTTAATATAAAAATATCTTGATCTGATTGAAACATACACTTTATCTCAGATTTAGTGAAGCATTCAGGATATATTTCTTTGTTGTTGTTGTTGTTGTTTTTTGGCTTATCAACTATGTTATGTATAGCAAAACAATTACGAAAATACAAAATGAAGAAAAAAATCAGATTGAAAACCGTGAGAAGAAATGTAAAACTATCACAAATTCAGGACACAGTGTTTGCATTCAGCAATACCTACTCAGTGTCACTGAGTCAAATTTGGCCCCAAATCTCTCTACATCACTTTAATCCTGTGCCCAACAGAGTTTTAAGTATAATAAAGGTAACATTTGGGAGAATCTGTAACAATTGAGAAAATGTGTTTACAAGAATCTAAGATGTAAGCTGGTGTTACCACAACATCAGGAATTACATCTCTCCTGACTGTTGTTTAAAAGACATTTTTAAAAGACTGGAGTTTTTACTTTGTTAAGGAAACCATGGCTTCCCAGGTTGAAGCTGTCTTCCAGTGCAGCATAATTCACTCTGCCTGAAGCTTTGGGCATTATATCCCTCTGTCACTTATATTTTCAACCCAGGGGGTAATACTTCTCCTCTCTAAACATGTACCATAGTCAATATATATTATATATTGCATGGTTAGTATGTCATTGATTGTCAAATTTATTGAGTTAACAAGTAAGAAATATATCAAGTAAAAACGTAGTTGTTGCTTCAAGGTTCTGTGCAGCAGATGTTTAATGGCTTCATACACAGGGAGAGGATTTGTTTGGAGACTGCCCTGGAATTAATGTAGTACGATATTCTTGCTCTAGAGTTTGACAGTATATCACATTATTCTTATTTAAGGTATACCAGGAGCCTTCCGAATTTTAAAGAATTGTATGGAAGGTACTAGAGAGTAAACCTATAATTCTCAAAATACTTGTAAATAAAACACTTCTGTTTGTATGTGCTCCAGAAAGAAAGGCATTTCTGCATGTCAGAAATGTATCCAACCTGAGCTAATTAATACAAATTCCTTTTTTATTAGAATTTTATTTTTATTTGCTACATTTTCACAACTGATTGATAATTATAATGAAATTAAATGACTGGGAGAACCTATAAATTAAACACCTAACCCTCTAATCATATGTATGTAAACAGATCAATATAAAGAAAAATATTAATATAGCTATGAATACATTTAAAAATATAAAGATAGGCCTGAATTTTCAAAAGTGACTTGTGATTGTGGCTACTTAATCCACCTAAAGAGGCCTGATTTTCAAAGAGCAGGTTCTCAGCACATTCAAAAATTCCAGCCCCTACTAGGTGTTTGAAATTGGATACTCAAAAAGCAGAAACAACCAAATCATTTTTGAAAATTTAAGCTGAGTTCATATAGATAAATATGCTTAATGGATAAGCTATATACACTATACTATGTGTGTGTATATATAAATCTTATAGGTTTTACATATGGGGACCTTCCTTCACTTTTCATGAGGTGCTAGGGAGACGGGTGATGACGGAGGAAGGCCTGGTCCCCATCTGGGCTTCTCCCAATTAAATTAATTCAACCCTGGTCCCAAAACAGTTCCTTCAGGCTGCAATCACAATAAAATTAAATTAATTTCCCCCTCTTCCACTGACAAGTCCCAATGCAATTAATGTAGTTGCCGCCCATTCCCTCCCATTAATTAAGTCCCATTTTACCTGTCTGCATGGCTCCACTGCTTCTGCTCCCCCACTCAATCCCCCCAAGCAGTTGAAGTCCTGGATTCCATCCCTGCCACTGTTCTGGACCGTGCTTGCCCTCTGACTACCCGTCTCCCCATATTCTCCTCCTGCCCTCCAAGAAACAAAGAGGGAGTACAGCAGTAGACAGTTTTCCAGGAAAGGAGAGGAAAGGCAGAGGGCAGAGTCTGGGCCAGGAGACACTTCAGAGGGAAATGGGAGAGGAAGGAAGAATTGGAGTCTCCCAGCCTGGGAAGAACCCAGCTGTTCAGGGCCTGCTCATTTCTTCCTCCTCTGCATCTCTATGAAAAATGCAGTAGGTGGCCTGCTCCCTCCTGATCCAGAAAGCTTCTCAAGCTGTGGTGCTCCCTTCCTAAGAGCCTGTGCCTGCTCCTTGGAGAGGGAGAGCAAAGCAGAGGAAGACAGGGCTCCAGAACTGCTGAAGAAGGATCTCCTTTCATTTCCCCCACCTTGCCAGCTGCTGCTGCTCCCTGACTCCATGGGAGAGTCCAGAGTACAGGAAGAAAGAATAAGCTATAATGGGGAACAGTCAGGGATGCAGCCAGAGTTTTACTAAGGAGGCAGCCCAGGTTACCTGCCAAATAGCAGAGGCTGCAGCATGCACTTCATTCCCAATTTCCTCACTGGTATGATCCTGCTTTACACATGTGCTGCATTCCAAGAGGTACACACATACATATGGTATTCCTCTTCTCCCCCTTCACACTGTCATTCATGTCCATGCAGAGCTGCCATCTCTTCTTCTTCTTTAGTGGGCCCAGGAGCAGAAGGGGTGGAGGACGCAGCATATGGAAATGGTAATCTGGCATAATGGGAAACTGGGAGCTGGGTTAGGGACCATTCCCCCTTCCCCTCCCACCAGAGAGACCATCAGAAGCCAGGACATTTCCTCCCCTCCCAATAGAGAGGCTGGGATCATCAATTTGTAGTAGTGTTGGTCTATGGCCAAGGGGTGAGGGGGAGGGGCTGGCTCCCTTGGGAACAATACACTTGAGAGGTCTGCTGTCCCCTATATTTAGGTTGCCTAATATTTTACACTATTTTAAAGAGATACGGCCCTTCATAATTTGCAGCAATTTGGTAGGGTGATAGTCCTGAAGTATGGATTGCATAGACAACCTTAACACACACCCACACACACCACACACACAACTATTGGCCTGATTTGCAAAGGTGTTGAGCTCCCCACAACCCATTTGATATTAATGGGAGCACAGATGCTTAGCATCTTTGAAAAATAAATTATATATCTGTAAACTATATGCACATTAGACACTGGTTTGTGATTCAATAAACTAAGTGGGAATTGAAAGGTAAATTCAATAAATGGCACTATCATGCAAACTACCTTCCAACATTTCATAATATTTTGGATAGCTTTTGCTTCTGTTAGCCAAAAAAGTCTTATTTTCATCAAATGTCAACTATATTAGCACAAAGATTAATTAAATGATAAAATGCAGTGACCCTTTTGACTCTGAGACAAGATGTGATTTTTTAAAAAAATACAAAACACATGATTTGAACTCAGGAACCTTTGAAATAGCAGAGATGTTATCTAGTAGAGTACATATTGTTTGGTGAATATCCATGGGAAATTGCAGACATTGCCTGATTCTGTACCCTTTACTGAAGCAAAACTACCACTGACATCTAAACATATTGAGAATGATGAAAGAAGGAATAAAAGTATTGACCATAAAGGCTAGAAAGTTCAATTAAAGTTCACTCCATGAGCTAAATATACATTATAAGAAGTCTAACTAAAAATAGGTTTGATTTATTGTTTTTTGCTTCTTCAATAAAAAGGAGACAAAGAAAAAAACCTCTTGAT
The DNA here is from genome assembly GCF_027887155.1 of Malaclemys terrapin pileata. Classification (NCBI taxonomy): domain Eukaryota; kingdom Metazoa; phylum Chordata; order Testudines; family Emydidae; genus Malaclemys; species Malaclemys terrapin. Next base: position 145,303,386 of record NC_071506.1, on the reverse strand, counting down.
ATGTTCACTATAAATGTTTGTACAAAAGATATTTATTCAAATGATTCACAGCAGTGAATTAATCTGTAGAACAACAAAAAAATAAGATTCTCTATCAAATTCAGTTCTATATAGATAAGAAAAGTAGTGTATTTCCTCAAATTTGTGATTACTATGACTATCGCCACTCAGTTTATGATGTTCCAGTAATCACAATTCTCCATAAACATATCTGCTTCTAATTTTGTGATGTTACGTTTTCTACCAATATTCATAGGCAAAGCATTTAGCAGTTTAGTTACCATTTTCTTCTTTCATCCCTCTTCTTTACAGACTTTTCCCTAAGTATTTGCTAGTCTGACAAATCTCCTTTGTATATCTTCCCCTTCTCATTCCAAATTTGAAGAAGGCCCAATAAAGGCAGAGGGCCAGATTTATCTCTGGCCTTTTTTCAGGTGTGTAGAAAAGGGACAAGGATCCTTTCTCCCACCCCATGTGCACAAGGTCCAGGGATAAATCAATCCATGTGCTTAAGTGAACACAGGCCAAGATTTTCAGAGATACTTAAGTGCCTAATTCCTGTTGAAATCAAAGGGAGTTGGGTGCCCAAATACCATTGAGGATCTGGGCCACATAGATTGCTCTCTCCTACTGGTCCTGGGGGCACACATCTCCGCAAAATGAGTGGGAAGAACAGAAGAGGTGTCAGGCTCAAGGCCGTAAGCCATTTGCACCAACTCACAGTGTGGGCCATGCACATTGGGGGTGGGGGTGGGCAGGAGTCTCCCTTCCCAAAGACATCTCCTGTCCCAGGGGTGCCTGTCTGTACTTGTTACAGACTTGTATAGAGGCACCTGGCTTTCAGTGCAGTGCCACTTACAACATTTCTGTCACTCTCTCATGTTACCTGGAATTTCTGCTCTCCTCTTGAGCACCCCTCTTTCCTGCCTGTACACCTACGTCACCATCATATGTTAAGGGAAACTGAGGTGGATACTGGTTTTGTCCTTTTGTGTTCTGTCTAGTGCATTGTTTCAGAAATTCCAAGAGATATTTTAGGCCTTTTGAGACAATCTATTCTAACATGACATATATAACTAGAATAATTTTGCATACTCCCTGAACTAGCTCATTCATCCTCTTCTCAGCTACCATGGTGATGAGCACATTTATAAAATACATAGATTTTGCTAGATAATAGCCACAACACTTAAACTAGGAAAACAAATCTCAACCCTGTTATTAACTTTATCATTCGGCAGAACAGACTGTCCATAAAACACCACATAATTTCCTATTTTATTACTCCCTTTGATCCTCTGCTACATTGTAACATCTCTCCTCTTTCTAAGCCTATTATGACCCTCCTTAGATCATGGTTTGACAAGCTTAGCTGACAGTTTCTGCAGAATTTAAGATTTCATTTTATATGTGTTTGTGCACGCATACACACATATATATGTGCATATGTGTGTATGCAAACACACGCACAAACACACTCTCACTCCTTACACACACACACAAAGTTTATGTTGCTAATGTGATATCAGTGCAGCACTATTTCCTTAAATATTAAGGCAAACACATCAGATGCTGACACCTTCCTCAGCTGCTTTGTATGACTTTGGCAGCTCAAGGTATCCACAATACTGACTTAACTAATCAGTGGAAAAGTCTCCTAGTGTGAGAAATATGAGGGTAGCACAGAGCCACTTTGGCACTTCTTACACAACCCCCCACCCCACCCCAACTCCTAACATAAGGAGTATTTAACAGAGTGACTGTCCCTTTAAGGGTATGCAGGGACTAAAGGTCAGTCAACACCTGTTCCATGGTGTGTCCCTTTAAGGTTCCAGGAATTCTGGATGGAAGCCTAGGGAAGAGAAGAAGCAGGTGTTGGGAGAGAGGAAGTGGTCTCAGGGGGTAGTCAGTTTTTGGGGAAACCTGGGTTACTATCTTTTTAAGTGCTCCAGGACCAGGAGCCTGGTAGAGTGGGTTGAGCAAGGCTCCATTCTCTCACTGCCAATGGGGACACACACTGGGAAGGAAGGCTGTATATATTCTGACTCCTCTTTCAGAACAGGTAAGACACCAGCAATGGAATGGACTGAGCTGAGGCTGCAGCTGGCCTGACCTGCACTAACCATAAGGAGGGCTGTGCAACTCCTGCAGCAGAAAGAGAGATCTGACCAAGTCCACACAGATCGAAGGATGATAATTCAGGGACATCTGAGTCCAGGAGGGGAAGCCTGACAGAACTTCTAAAGACTCCCAAAAAGTGGGCTGTGGAACTCCTGGATGAAGGAGAGGAGTGGGGTCTGAGGGCTAAGAGTGTGTTTTCAGGAAAAAGATTAAGGCTAAGACTGCACTAGAGAACTTACAGCAGCACAGCTGTACCAATGCAGCTGCGATGCTATAAGATCTCTCATGTAGCTGCTCTATGCCGACAGGAGAGAGCTCTCCCATCGACATAGCACTGTGTACACTACACTTATGCCGGCAAAACTTATGTCACTCAGGGGAGTGGTTTTTTCACACCCCTGAGCGACATGGGTTTTGCGGACAAGAGCGGTCGTGAGGACATGGCTTAAAGAAATAAGACCCCAGAACTGGAAAATCTTATCTAAGTATTCAAGCCTGTAAGTTATTATCTAGAATGAAAGGGGAAATTTAGGCAGAGTGCCCACAGGACCCCTTCAGTCCACAAAGGGCACTCTGGGAAGGCAACAGAGGGTCCTGTGGCACCTTTAACAGAAGTATTGGGAGCATAAGCTTTCGTGGGTAAGAACCTCACTTCTTCAGATGCAAGAAGTGAGGAAGGCATTCTGGGAAGGCATTCATCTACAGAGAATGCCTGTGGATTCACTATGCCATGGCTACCAGGACAGCCTCTCTGGGCTACAGGCAGCCAAGCATAAGTTAGAGCAGTCCTGAGGTTACTCTAACTAACACCAGCGATCAGTCAATTCCCAGTGGACCCAGGATTAGTTGCCCCCCTAAGTGGAAACAGATGCTAGGGCCTTCCTGATCATTTCCCTAATGACAGAAAAATCAGTGAAGTGGAACATCTTGTTTTATTACATCAGCCCAGAAACACAGGTGGTCACAAACATCACATAGATAAAAATTCTGTTACATTAATCTCAGACAAAACATGTCAGGATCCTGATGAGAGAAAAAGCTCACTCAAAGAACTAAAAACCAATGTCATCACCACATTTTTTAAAAGTCTGAGCTGTTCTCAAGTGCTACAAAAAAAGAACATATAAGTGTACGTGTGACCATCTAGTGACTTCTGCCATGGCACATCTTTATCCTATTCCTCTCTATTGAGTTCTGCTTAACACAGTTCAGATAGAGCCCATGTTGTGACCAAAAGTTCTGAGAGATGAGAATTACTGAAGAAAGGTATAATTGTGTGGTCAATCTTGAACACATCTGTTGCTCTGTCTTTGTACCACCACCTCTCTTACATTCTTACATCTGTATTTCACTCTCTCTTTCACAACTGCTATATGTCTGGAACTTCTGGGAGGTTTTAATCAGTCCCCTTTCCACCTTCCCCAAACCTGTGAAAGTACTCAAAGGATAAGATACATTTTCCACTGACACTGGATGATATGTCAAAGAATGACTTAGGACATGAGTTCTCAACCGGGGAGCATGCCCACCCTCACTCTTTCTTTATGGCAGTTTGGGGAAGGGAGTCTCAACCCAGGCACTGACTTCAACATTTGCTGGGGGGTGCTCGATCCCTGCTCCACCCCAGGCCTCGCCCCCACTCCACCCCTTCCCTCAAGGCCTCACCCTACCATGCCTCTTCCTGCCCCCACTCTGCCTCTTCCTGCCCATGCTGCACACCTTTCTTCCCTGTTCTGCCCCCTCCCCTGAAAACCCCACCTTCATTACCCCCTCCCCCCAGTGCCTCCTGCCTGCCGCTGAACAGCTGATTATGGCAGGTGAGAGGCGCTGAGAGGGAGGGGAAGAAGCAGATTGGCGGGGCCCGCCAGCAGGTGGGAGGCCCTGGGGGTGAGGAGGAGCTGATCAGTGGGACCGCCAATTGGTGCTGATCACCCACTATTTTTTTCCACGTAGGTGCTCCAGACCCAGAGCACCCACAGAGTCAGTGCCTATGGGTCCCCAAACACTTTTTTGTTGTTATATGAGCTCACAACTGAAAAGGACTAAGGGCATCAAGTAGTCCCACCTATTATCTTATGTATACAACAGTTTCTTATCTGAAGATAAATATTTATATTTTAAAGTAAATAATATACTTAGAATGTTTGTTTGTTTTCTAATTTCCCTCCTCCCCTCAAACAGTTCTCTTTTGGTTTCATAATGAAGAAGAAGATAAACAATTGTATTTGATTTGGTTTCCAGAAAGCAAGGGTTTGGGGTTTTTTTTCCTTCTTCCCCTTCAAGGGCATTTGTTAAGTAGAATATGGCCACCTCCTTGCATGCCAGCTTGGTGAGATTATTAATACATGAAAATAAATTAAGTTGGTTCTGTTGCATAAATTAATGGATAGGGAAATAATTCAGTCCCACAAACAAAAATAAAGAAGATCATTTTAATTTAAAAATATTTTATCTCCAGTTATGTTTTACGTTTTATCCTGGTCAGTGCTCAGACCCTTCAGTATTCTCTTGCTATTTTGTTTTACATCTATATTATATTTTGTGTCCTTTCAGTTCTCCCTGGTTTTAGTTTAATTTTCCCTGAGTCTGGTTACCTTTTGTTTATTTTCATGTGTTCTTGCTTTCTTTTGAACAAACTGTTTTCTAAATTAATTCTCTTTTGTTTTTCTAGTTGTTCTGTTAGTTTTATTTATCTTTACTTTTACAGATAGAAGGTGGGTGAGGTAATATTTTTTTACTGGACCAACTTCTGTTGGTGAAAGAGCTGTGTTGAACTACATCTGAAGAAGAGTTCTGTGTATCTCAAGAGCTTGTCTCTTTCCCCAACAGATGTTGGTCCAATAAAATATATTACCTCATCCACCTCGTCTTTCTAATATCCTGGGACCAACACAGCTAAAACTACACTGCAAACAATATATTTTTCCCTTTTTCAATGCCCTGCACACGTCTGCAACTGCATTATTATAGAACTGTGGTTCTCAAACTTTTTTACTGGTGACCCCTTTCACGTAGCAAGCCTCTGAATGTGACCCCCCCTTATAAATTAAAAACACTTTTTTATATATTTAACGCTATAAAAAATTCTGGAGGCAGAGCGGGTTTGGGGTGGAGGTTGACAGCTCGCAACCCCCTATGTAATAACCTCGTGACCTCTTGAGGGGTTCTGACCCCTAGTTTGAGAACCCCTGTTATAGATGAAGCGGATAGCGCAATCTGTACTTAAGATAGTCCAATGCTTTCCATTATAAAATCTTCTTTTCAGTTGCTTACAATTTTGCCAAACTTTACTTGTTTGGGCTGACATTTTGATTATGGATATTTGCCTAATACTTAATGTATTTATTTATTTTTGTAAGTTTAATCAAATATGGTTCAGCTGTTTGTAACAATGAGGTTAGGAAAATATGTTGTTTAGCCCACTTTAAAAAAATCTTAGAACACTTTCAGGCACTTGAAATTTGTCAGGGGGTAGCCACTTTATATCAGGGATTTATCTTTTGCTGTTACCATGAAAATCTGCCCAATTGTAAGATTTTGAAACATCTAAATGCATATAGGCTCAACAGAGACCCATTAGAGTTTGACAGGTAATTATCCAAAGATTCAGTACTGAGTATGCTCCAGCCCTGCACAGCCCCTACCTGTGACTGGAAGGAGCATGTGCCATCCCCACAGACGACCTGAACATGCTTCATCCCTGGGCTCCTGGAGCTAAGCAGGACTTTCCCTGCAATTGCTCTTCCTGGCCGCTGTGGGCCACTGTGGCACCATGCACTGAAGCTGAAAGCAGGGGAAATGGCTCCACTGTGGTGTTAGTGCTCCCCCATCAACATGGAGGATGAACAGCCTGACTCAAATGCAAAGGAAATTGGAATGAGAGCTGAAACTGGGGGTGGCAGAAGTTGTACACTGGAACAGAGAGCCTGGGGGAGGTGGCAGTGGGGCATACTAGAGGTAAGACTGGGACTGGCTTGGCAAGGAGACTGAGACAAGGAACCACAGGTGGGGAAACTGGGATGAGGAATCTAGGCATTGACTGGGACCCAGATTTGGGAATTACGTTCAGGCTTAAGTAGCTCAGAGGAGGAGACATGGACTGGTTGGGTAAGGAGCCCAAGGTGTGGAGACTGGGTCTGGGAAAATAAACAGGGGGATAGACATTCAACTGCCTGAGAGCATCATGAGAGCATCCTTTCCTTTCCTTTCCTGCAGTCCTCTGCCTCATTCACAATCCACCTTCCAACTTCTGCAACAAATGAGGCAGAAGTAGGGCTGTCAAGTGACTAAAAACATTAATCATGATTGATCACGCTGTTAATAATAGAATACTATTTATATAAATATTTTTGGATGTTTTCCACATTTGCCAATATATTGATTTCAATTATAACACAGAATACAAAGTGTACAATGCTCACTTTATATTTATTTTTATTATAAATATTTGCACTGTAAAAATAAAAGAAATAGTATTTTTCAATTCACTTAATAAAAGTACTGTAGTGTACTCTTTATCATGAAAGTTGAACTTACAAATGTAGAATTATGTACAAAAAATAACTGCAGTCAAAAATATAACAATGTAAAACTTTAGAGCCTACAAGTCCACTCAGTCCTAGTTCTTGTTCAGCCAATTGCTCAGACAAAGAAGTTTGTTTACATTTACAGGAGATAATGTTGCCCACTTCTTGTTTACAATGTCACCTGAAAGTGAGACCAGGCATTTGAATGACACTGTTGTAGCTGGCATTGCAAGATATTTACGTGTCAGATGTGCTAAAGATTCATATGTCCCTTCATGCTTCAACCACCATTCTAGAGGACATGCGTCCATGCTGATGATGGGTTCTGCTTGACAACAATCCAAAGCAGTGCAGATCAACGCATGTTCATTTTCATCATCTAAGTCAGATGCCACTAACAGAAGGTTGATTTTCTTTTTTGGTGGTTTGCGTTCTTTAGTTTCCACATTGGAGTATTGCTCTTCTCAGACTTCTGAAAGTATGCTTCACATCCCATCCCGATCAGAATATGGAAGGCACTTCAGATTCTTAAATCTTGGGTTGAGTGCTGTAGTTATCTTTAGAAATCTCACATTGGTACCTTCTTTGCATTTTGTCAAATCTGCAGTGAAAAAGTTCTTAAAACGAACAACATGCTGGGTCATCTGTGGCTGCTATAACATGAATATATATGGCAGAATGAGGGTAAAACACAGAGCAATAGACATACAGTTCTCCCCCAAAGAGTTCAATCACACATTTAATTAACTCCCCCCAAGGAGTCCAATCACAAAATTATTTATTTTTTTAACAAGTGTCATCAGCATGGAAGCATGTCCTCTGGAATGGTGGCCAAAGCATGAAGGGGCATATGACTGTTTAGCATATCTGGCATGTAAACACCTTGCAACGCCGGCTACAAAAGTGCCATGTGAACACCTGTTCTCACTTTTAGGTGACATTGTAAATAAGAAGCAGGCAGCATTATCTCCTGTAAATGTAAACAAACTTGGTTCACTTAGCGATTGGCTGAACAAGAAATAGGACTGAGCGAATTTCTAGGATCTAAAGTTTTACATTGTTTGTTTTTGAGTGCAGTTATGTAACAAAAAATGTACATTTGTAGTTGCACTTTCACGATAAAGAGATTGCACTACAGTACTTGTATGAGGTGACTTGAAAAATACTGTTTCTTTTGTTTATATTTACAGTGCAAATATCTGTAATAAAATAAAATGAAGTGAGCACTGTACACTTTGCATTCTGTATTGTAATTGAAATCAATATATATGAAAATGCAGAAAAACATCAAAAATATTTTATAAATGTGCAATTAAAACTGTGATTAATTTTTTTGAGTTAATCGCATAAGTTAACTATAATTAATCGACAGCCCTAGGCAGAAGTGCTACAGACAACAGCTTCCATTGCTACACAACTCTAATTCAATTTGACAGCATTGCGTGAGACAGGGGTTCTATGGAAAAAATAGAATGTGATCATGTAATTAAAGATTATCATAATAATGATTGAACACAAGGGGGCTGAATTAAGGTGGCACAGGCCACCTTATTTCTGGCATTTCCTAACTTTTGAGTGCTTGACATTGCTATCTTAACATTCTTTTATTGTACTTTTTTTGTAAAATTATGTGTGCTTTCCAAAAATAAAACTTCAATTCAAAACCCAGTTAAGGTTGCAGAGAGACAATAATGTACATATCTATCATATGATTAACAAACCTTAAACAATTAAGGAAATTGATATTTAAAGATACAAAACTTATCCTGACTATCCCAGAAACAAATTATTCCTAGCATGTATGTATGCTTCATCATATCACAACCTTAACAGTGACGAAAAATAAAAACACTATCCTTTCACCGGTGATCTAAAATATAAATATTTCTAAATCTAAACTCTATGTCTAATTTAAGACTGGCTCCTGTGATTGCCCTATAGGCCAGAATCTCTAACATGCTCTTCCAGCGTGCCCCCTTCTTCAGGGCTTCCAAGGGGATCCTCGGAAGGCAGCCATATTAATGTTCCCCATAGTGCCGGTAATGGGGGAGTCCTTCCCTGTCAGGATAGAGCCCCTTCACGTTGTGCCAGCCATTTTATATAGCCAAAGGGGATGGAAAGGGAAAGAGGATCTTGCCCAATCTATTTATGATGGCTTTTTCTACTCATTTTATTGCTTTCAACTGTTTAGGTTTTGTAAAATTAAGTGCTTTTTTCATTTGTACACACACAAATATGTGTATTCCCAGATATGCAGCATTACATTGGAATTAATGTTGAGAGAATATATCATTAATTTACCAATGAAAGTACAAAAATTTGTAATTATCCCAAAATCATGCATTATAAACCCAGGAAATTTAGAGTTAATATTAAATTTAGAAGAAATCCAAGTAAGTGAAGTTATGGAAATGCACAGTTAATGCATTCAAAAAGCCTTAATTTTATCTTATAGCAACACCATCTAATAACCATACAATTATGATAAAGACATTTTAGTGTTTGTGGTCCTGGAGTAGCTTAAACTATTTTTTAAAGATGGGTTAGTTTTGCTTCTTCCCACTCCCCACCTCATGGCACTACCTGAATGGTTGAGAAGCCAGATGGACATACACACCTACCATGTTAAATTAGATGAATAATCCTATAAAAGGAAAGCAGAATGACATGTACATATGCTGAAAGGCTGAACAGCATGAAAATGTTAACTTTTGTGAATTGATGACACACTTTTTTTTTTGCACCAAGATGTTGCATAAATTAAATTATGGGACCACTGATGCAGTTCGGTTACTATGCCTGGATTATACGTGGGGCCCTGAGTATTATACAGAGAACACTCAGATGCGTGCCATCAAGTTACATTACATCACCCTTGAAATAAAGATAATGTAAATGATAGTAAGAGGGCTTGAAAAAAAATCCCTGCTTTTTAGAAACTAAAGCCATAGTTTAACAGAAGTGTTTGTGTTTAAGCACAGCCAATATTATTAAGTCCACATAACAGCAAATTTGAAAACTGCAAGAAACAACAAAAAAGAGGGCTGGGGGGGTAGGGCAGGGAAAGTAAGAAAGAAAGGAGTGAAAGTCTCTTTATCCAGGCTTCCATTTAGGATTCATTTCAACCCTGAAAAGGACATGCAATACAATCATGTAACATTAACTTATATAAATAACCTGGGCATTTTTCTGTGACACAATATTCCACAAACACAAATTGTACATTCAATCATCTTGTCAGCCAAAGTAAAGAAAAACATATTTATTAGAACCTAGAGACTTGAAGATAGAAATAGATACCCTCTCTAAAAGATTCTGCCTGCTACTAGAAGATTTTTTAAGTGTATAAGCATAAATCCAAGTTTAAAAAAAAAGTTATCTCAAACTGAGGCTTCAGTGATTGCCTTTCCAACAATTTTTCTAAAACGTCATGTTCCAATGCCTCATCATCTATTCCAGTATATTTTCTCAGAAACTGTTCAATAGATCCAGTGTCAGAAAGTACAGAAAATGTATCTAGATTAAGGAAATGAAAACTGGTTAGCTACAATAGTGCTACATTCATAGAACTGGTCAAACTAATAAGAACTGACCTGAACCTTTGGTGAAACCAAACCACTTTTAAAATAATAATAAAAAAGTATATTTTTAATGTTTTCATTTACTTTTGAACTTCCTAAAGTAAACGTGCCAAATGTCACACAAGATGCAATTCTAGCAGAATTTTGGCCCCAACTAGAAGCAACAAATACTAGAGAAATACAATGAAGTCTCATGAGAAAGTCTGTTCTTGTGAGAATCCCAGCCCAATTTTGAAGGCCCAAGAGGTTCAGCTACTTTGACTGAGGATGAGATAAGTATATGAACCAAAATAACCCACCAAACCTTTGGAGATTTGGCCATCAGTTTCATAGCTCTTCCTTGTCAAATGTTTTGAAGGTTGTCAGATTCATGTTTCCAGATTTGTAGATCCCAAGGCAAGAAGGGACTGCTGTGCTCAGCCTCTACTCCTGAGGGATGTGATTTTGTCCTGAAAATTAATACAATCCGAGAAGAGGGAAGGTTTTAGTTTCTTTCTAGTAGCCTGCATGCTATTAATATTTTATTTAATATTTGTGAAGTTCATTAGCACTTTATGAATAAAAACAATAGGTGGATATGGCACTGTAGAAGCAAATGACAGATGCTTACTATCTAAAGAAACAGAATACAAGGTATGAAATTAAATAAAGATGTCATAAAAGGGTACGAATGAAGAAGTTACAACAACATTGAAAGATCAAGCAACATATGTATTGTTACATACATATCTCATCAATTGCTTTTTTGATTGCTTTTGTTGTAATATTAAAATTTGAGCACAGTCAGCTGGAGGTCAGCAACAGAAGGTAAGTGAAAAGAGGGATTTAATGAAGAAGTAACGTTGCAAGGCATAAAGGGCCCAGAGGGGTATTACAGACACAGAAGACAACATGAGAAAAAGGAAAGATGTTATTACCGAATTGGAATGGTGAAATTTCCAAAGTTACTAAGTGTTGGCCTATCTCTGCTCCCATTGAAGTTAAAGGGAGTTTGATCACTAACTTCACTGAAAGCAGTTAGGTGAATACTGACAACTTTTGAAAATGTCACCCTCAATAATTAAGATTGAAGCTAGCTCCTCATTACAAATTCCAGTTTTAACCCTATCATCACCCTCACCAAAAAGTTTCACATGCTGCAACTCTTCTTAGGGTAGAGTTTTCTCTCTCGAGTTTGGTAAATATCAGAAAGACTTTACATTGTGAGTTTTGAAAAATGTACCTGAGAAAGATTATAAAACATGAGCCAGCTAAATGTTTCAGGAGTAGCCCTGAGAGGAAACTGAAGGACTATCTTGTGTTTAAAGGAGACTGTAAGTTAAAGACTGTTTGCTTTTTCTCCACATAGCTGTCATCTTTCTAAAGAGACCAGTTTTTAATACGATGCCCCAGTCTCCCAAGAACTTTTTTTCTGAAATATCCCAGTTATACATTTCATCATTCACAACTTAATTTTTTAAATACTTATTGTGATAGACCCAGGCCAGTTGAGTACAACAAAGTAGCAGAAGGCAGATATACTGGCCATTGGATTAGCAGTTTTCTGTTCCCTGACTGATCAGAGCAGGGGCTGCTCCAGGCTAATGAGAACACCTGACTCCAATTAACCTGCAAAGAGTCAGGTGAGGCCATTAAGGTAATGTGAACACCCGACTCTAGTTAAGGCCCTTTTGATACTACAGTCAGGCTGGAGAGAGCCAGGGAGCCAGAGGAGAGGAAGTGTGGCGGAAGGGCTGGTTAATGAAGACACCCTCAAACCATTGGTAAGGGAGCCCTAAGGTAAGGGTGAAGAAGGGAGAAGCAGGAGAGCTGTGGGGAAGTGGCCCAGGGAAATGTAGCAACTCTGGCAGTGAAAGGTTGGCTGTCAACAGCTGCTACCATTAAGGTCCCTGGGCCGGAACCCGGAGTAGAGGGTGGGCCCGGGTCCCCCCTCCAACCTGCCACTACAGAAACACCTCCTGGGAAGGGAAGACAGGCCCCTGTCAGGACAGGAGACTAAACTGTTCTGAAATAAGCCCTAGAGACAACAGAGACTGTGGAAGTTCTTTCACCAACTTCCTTGCTGGCTTATGATGAAAAGGGCTCAGTAGACTGTAACCCTGGCCCTAGAGAGAGAAGGGCTACATGGAGGGTCGCAGCGAGCCACTGAGGCTAGCATAAACTGCCTAGAAGTGCGGGACCCATGGGAACAAGGTCAGAGCTCTGCCACATTATATAAAGTTTGTTCAGAACTTATTGCTATATCAGGTAAAACCTACACTTATCAAGGACAAACAGTCCAGTGCAGCAAGTATTCTGTGTGACTGAAAGCATTTGGAGTGATGAGAGTAGATGGTACCAAAACTCTTTATTTGCTCAAGGTGAAACTTAATGACAATTATTCAGTATTTCATGAAAAAAATCATTTACAACTCTTAGTTATGGGGGGGGGGAACATCTCCCACTCCAATATATCTGAATGTCACTATTGAATCAGAAGTTAGCAGCAGTGATACCAGCACCTTTTTTTTTCTGTTGTTGAAGAATACTTTTCTATGAAATTTCAACAATCCTAAATCATGTTGCCACAAAATGTTCCCAGGTTCTGACTGAAAATTAGAATAATCTTACATCTATCATGATTTAGTTGGGGCTGTCATAGGTAATTTTAACCACCATTCCATGAATTTGCTGTCATGGCCAAGATCCAGGGTCGTTTAAAAAGAGGCAGCAGGATTTCTCCTTTTAGTTTCTGTTGTGAGAGGCTACCGGTGTGGTGCTTCTGCTTTCTCCTGTTGATATCACTCGGCTGCGTGCTTGTGTTCCCTCTGTGTGCTGCCCCAGCTCTGCGCAGATAGCTGACACAGCAGACCCGACGAGAACCCCCAATAACCACAGAGTCTACTAAGATACAAAAGCACCTCGGCCAGGTTTATTGCGATCTCGGACACAATTGCAGTTCCCTGTAGGTTTCTGAGCCTCATTCAGGGCATACTACGAGAAAAGTGCCTCTTGGCAAGGACCCGGCTCAGTGGCGGGACTTTCCACTGCCCCCGTGGCCGGACAAAGACACCACCCCAGGGACACATTCTTATACACAGGTACAAACAAGTTACACATCACTCCTGACGTATTGAGGTGCAACCCCTCTACGTAGCAAGGTACAACCCCTCTATGCAGTAAGGTGCCGCCTTGCACCTTGTACCTGTTGGTTCGATCAAAACAACTCTATCCATCATTTTACCCTTTTGCCCCTGTCATTGGGATGGGTCGGCCTGTTCCATGTTATCTGTGGAATGTTCCAGTATGGTATGTCTTGGTACCATGTTTATACTGTAACTATGCTAAATGAATATGTATTTCTGCAACATCAGCCCTTTCCTTGCCAACTTCTGTGAGCAGGGCCTGCCTCTTGCTCACAGCTTAACTTTGCTTCATATTAACAAAGTCTTGACCATTACTTTAGTTCAGGCCTCAGGGCCTTCATTAGGCCTTTACTTACTACATTGCCTTCACTTACTACATTACAAAACATTACATTACAAAAGGGTAAAATGATGGATAGAGTTGTTTTGATCGAACCAACAGGTACAAGGTGCAAGGCGGCACCTTACTGCATAGAGGGGTTGTACCTTGCTACGTAGAGGGGTTGCACCTCAATACGTCAGGAGTGATGTGTAACTTGTTTGTACCTGTGTATAAGAATGTGTCCCTGGGGTGGCGTCTTTGTCCGGCCACGGGGGCAGTAGAAAGTCCCGCCACTGAGCCGGGTCCTTGCCAAGAGGCACTTTTCTCGTAGTATGCCCTGAATGAGGCTCAGAAACCTACAGGGAACTGCAATTGTGTCCGAGATCGCAATAAACCTGGCCGAGGTGCTTTTGTATCTTAGTAGACTCTGTGGTTATTGGGGGTTCTCGTCGGGTCTGCTGTGTCAGCTATCTGCGCAGAGCTGGGGCAGCACACAGAGGGAACACAAGCACGCAGCCGAGTGATATCAACAGGAGAAAGCAGAAGCACCACACCGGTAGCCTCTCACAACAGTTTCCTCCAGTCTGTCTTTCTGCCTCCTAACTTGCTTCTTCCCCTGCTGGATAAGAAGCAGGGGGAGCAGCAGAGTAAACACCACAAGGAATCAGGTAACAGCAGCCAGCTGGACATAAGGTGGAGCGAGCAATATTGGGCACAGGCACTCCCCACAAATATACCCTCACTTGATTCTCTAGTTCCCCATCACCCATCCAAACCATCAGCTTTCCCATGTCCCAGGCTACCTATCTCCTGACTTACACCTAAGAGAGACTATGCTCCTGGTTTAAGAGAAGATAGAGTACCTTGATGCTTGCAAAATCATTAAAATACAGAAAATATTAGAAAATAATAAAATGTTAAAGTCTAATGTCAAGAATGACATAATGATGAATTGTTTCTAACAAATTAGTGTAAGAATAAAAATGAAAATAAATATTCCAAGGTACTATACATCACCACTTATTTCTATGGTGACCTGTGATTTTTTTCAGCACCAATAAGCTTTTGGGAATATTGGGTTTTAAGGTATTAAATATTACAATAAATTACCTGATAAACAATGTACTCATTGCACTCACTACTCATTTTAATATTTATCAAAAATCCTTTGTTTTAGAATTTTTGCTCGATTTATTTTACATTGCTGCAGAGTAATTTGTTAAAAATTCAGTATTGACAGTTTCTCACTGAATGTACACAGTTGTCAAGCGGAAGCTGGAGGGTTTGGTAATAGTAATGGGTGGGTGGGAGATGAATTTTTTGCCAGATGGGAGGAGAGCTTCTGGCACCTAGGAAAGAGGCAGATTTTAAGGCCTTTGCCAGCTAGGAAGAGAGAAGTTGCAAGGAATTTTGAGATCTCGGTGGGTCATATGGCTTCTTCTCTTATATTGTTTATTGTGTTATTTATTGTTATATTTAATGCATTAAAACCTTAAGTTTTCCCACAAACTTCTTGGTACTGCAAAAATCAAAGATCTTTATCTTGCCTTTGGGGAGGGAAGGCCATATGATAACGTGTTTCTCCCCCATTACAGTCACCTTGCTGCTCTGACACCACCAAGCCTGTTTGCTCTATCCTGACCCAATAATCACATTCTGTTTTATGGAATGGAAATGTACTGTACTGAAGCCCAGGCAGAGCTAATGGAGCAGTCTCAGGAGAACTTTCCAGCCCAGTCAGTTGGAGTTCCTGTGATCAATGTTCCACTACCGCGCTTTCCCTGCACAGATGTGCAATCAGTCTCTTACACTGTTCCTGAAAACTTATACAGGAGCCAAATTCTGTGTGTGTGTATTTGGGGAGAGGGAGTGGATGTTGGAATATGTGGCCACTTTCCTAATGTCGAATTGCAGAAAACAAGGGCTCCTGACATATAGCATAGGGGAAATGTAATTTTTGTATTCTGCTGTACTAAATATAAAATATAGCCATACTTATGGACTCAATATCATGAACTGAACAAATCAAGTTCAGTTAAATATTACCAAATTACTGTCTTATGAACTCACACAAACACTGAGATTATGCTGCATGAAAGAGACCTCTGTGACATGTGTTGGGACCAGGTGGAGGTTACTCCACAAGGCTAGTATCCACGTAGGAAGAAGGGCCATTCCCACAGATTGTTAAAGTGATCCAACAGCTTGAGGTGGCATTACCTTTCCTGTGGAGGCCTTCTACATTTCAGAGGATCCTGGGGCAAACCAACTGCTCGTTCCATGACTGGAACATACATCCCACACGATTTGGATAAAACCCCACCAGGAGATCCTCATAGTTCCTTTTACCTTCCCAGGGTCCTTCTTACAATTAATTCTGTGGGAAGAGATGCTCTGAGGGAATGGTAAGAATAGGTAGTGCATGTGAGGACAGCTGGGCTACTGGCTGGGGTTGGCACAGGCAGAAGCATACTGTCAGAACAAACAGCTGGACGTACCCTTAACAAGACAGTGATGTTGAGCAGACTGCAGTGAATGCTTTCATTAGAAGAGTATACACATGCATTGGGGTCAGCAAGTTAGACCATTGCTTGTGGCTTGGCTGGACCCTTAGGACTCACAGATAATTACCTCAGAACACTTGGGCTCAACAATGACTCATCACAATGCATTCTAGCCAGACTCTATATAGTCCTTCCATTTGTTGAAGCATTTTCAACATGGACCAGTCCACGCTACATCACTTCCACAAATTATGTTCCTTCATTGTCAGAAATGAAGACAAGATGGAGCAAGCAGGCTTGAAATAAAGTCCCTTAGAAACAACAATTGACAAACAAGAAATATCCCTTCTCTAATACTACAGACAGCAAAAGTAGCAACAGACTTCAGGAAGAAGGTGGGGAGGGGGTTCTCTGAAAACAGTGGTAGTATGTAACAGATACACTTTCTGGTATCCTACAAAACGGTTTCTCCTTATTCAAAATGTGACAGAAAATCATGTTCCTTGTAACAGTGTTTTTTTCCCCCTTTGTTTTATTATTCATTGTTTATTACAAAAAAATTATGATCTTACAAGTTCAAATTTACAGAGCTCACCTAATAAGAGGCTCTGCTCAGTACATTTGTTGTGCATATAGATGTTCATGTGAAATTTGCTTTCTGTGATAATATAAGAAAAGACATTTTGTATTCAGATGTGATGTTAACATCTCTGCAGTTAGAATAAAGTTATATTGTTCCTATTTTTTTTCTAGCGTCCTGTTTGATATTTTTGTTTTGTTTTCATAACTTCCTTTGGGTTGATATGTTCTATCATTTATCCCCAGACTATGCTGGCGGCAGGAAAAATATAAAAGGAGCAAGCTTTAAGGGAAAAGTGTTATGGAGCTGTATCTTTTGAGCTCTATTTCTATACTAGTTTAAGATTCCTGGTAAAGCTTTAATTCTCTCCTCTAGGCAATCCTGTGAGCTGAATTATGTACTCTATTCATAGCAATAGATTTCCCTCTGATGGAAAAATAGGAATAAACAAATATCTTTATTGGTCCCTAGCACAATTCAAAAATACTAAACCACTAAATATCTATGGGACATTAAAACAAATATTTTATTTTAATGCTGTGCAAGGGGACAGGAAAATGGCAAGAAAAGCAGTGGGGTAGAATAAATTAAAATAACTTAGAAGCCACAGAGGTACCTTTATGTTTTGTTTAATTTAAACAAAATATGAAACAGTTATGGAAAGATTCTGATGTGATGAGTACCATCTGCTCTTATTTTGTTATATAATGATTTGCATAAAGTCTATTAAGTTTGCTGTATTGCATGCTTCAGGAATTTAATAACCCAGAATTATGTATGATATACAGTACATGGCAACAAATTGCAATAAACAGAAATTGTACTTCTAACTGCAAATTCTTATAGAAAAGAATATGCAGTTTTTAGAAAAATAAAGCTGTTGCAAATCATTTTTCTAATTTTTTTCTTCAGTAATTAACTAGTTTTAATTACTATAAGAGAATGTGTAATAATTCTACATTCTTGATGCAGCAGAGCATAAAATGATACAGATATACCATGTAAACCTAGTATCAGTAGGCTTGCCTCACTGTCCAATTTTTTTATTTTTTTTAAATATTGGTGGGAAGATTTCTTAATTCTTGTGAAGATATGCTGGGCCTGGTTCAGGTCTCACTGACACTTTGTGTAGACAAGGTCCAGATCCTCTGAAGTTATAGGTGTTATTATGGATATAAAACTGGGAATGATTATTGGATCAATCCAATTCCTGATTAGTAGTACAGAACAGGGCTTTCCACCCTGTGACTCTCCAGACTGTAAGCTGTGGCCCTTGAGGGAGACATCAAGAAAAATTGTTTATTTATCAATGGAAAATGTGGTGCCTGGGCCTTGCCGTACAAGTATGAAACTGAAGCTTTTGGATCATAAGAACGGCCATACTGGGTCAGACCAAAGTCCATCTAGCCCAATATCCTGTCTTCTGACAGTGGCCAACGGTAGGTGCCCCAGAGAGAATGAACACTACAGGTAATCCTCAAGCAATCTATTCCCTGTCACTCATTCGTAGCTTCTGGCAAACAGAGGCTAGAGACACCATTGTGACAGATTTGTTACCAATCTGCCCGGGCGTCAGGTGATTAGGCTGAGGCCATAGGATTTTTAGGGGAAGAGATGACGGAGGACACCAAGTGTTTACATGTTAAAGCTTTATTAATAAAATAATAAAATAAGAGCGGAGAGTGCTGGGGATTCCCCACATCACTGAGAGGAAGGAAGAAAGCGTTAGTGTCCCAAGCCCTAACCCACTTTTATATTTCCACCCGCACTACCCGAGGCTGGCCAAGCCTAGGTGTAACATAAGAAGAAGAGGGGGAAGGGTGGATGGGAGTTTTTGTCCTCTGCACGGGTCATCCAGGGTCCGCTGTTGATTTCCAACTTGCTTTGGCTATCGGGAGGGTTTTTAAGTTCTGGGTTTTTTTAGGGATGTTTTGTTTAGGGACCTCTGCTCCTGGTGCTCTTTGTACCAGTCCAAATCAGCTTTCTGTGGCCTTTTTAGCTTTCCCAAAACACACCGGCTCCAGGAACGTGAAACCTTGTTACCTCCCCCCCCCCACCTTTCCACAAGGTCCTCTGCACCAAATGCACCCCAATAACTCTCTTAATAGAGTGCAGAAGTGATGTAGAAGAATTTACATAGGCCCTACATACTGGGATGAATTTAAATATATATAATTAGAAAGCAAAAATAAAGCCTTTTTAACATTGATTTGTTTTCTTTCTTCCTATTTGTAGTGTAAGGATAAAGTAGTTACTGTATGTTCACAGTATCTCTATTTAATAAAAATGTACATGCTTTAAATCAAGTCTTTATTAAGCATCACAGTTCAGATAAATAGGTAAAAGTGGTGAGCTCTTTGGCTACTTTACTTCTTGCTCATTAACATTTTCTCAGTCATACCCTCAGCTTGTGGTAGTTTGGCTCACAATCTTTGCAGAAAAGGAGATTTTGACCTTGGCTTATTGAGCTTTTGTGGAGAACTAGGTGCTTGTTACTGGCAACTGCTGTTCTAAAGAAACTGTACACATTTAAATGCAATATGAAATTCAGAGCTGCTCAAGATGAGAATGCAAAGCTCTCATGAGAAGTCTAACACCAGTAATTAAGATATCGCAGTCACTGAAGACACTCAGACATGAGTTAACAGAATAAAAACAGTAGACCAAATTCTGCTCATTTACACTGGTGTGTATCAGGATTAACACCACTGAAATTAATGAAGTGATATGGATCTGCACTAATGTAGCTGATTACTTTGACCAAGTTCTCTTCACTCCCCTTTTCTAAGGGTACATCTACACTACAGCGGGGAGTCGATTTAAGATACACAAATTCAGCTACGTGAATAGCGTAGCTGAATTCGACGTATTGCAGCCGACTTACCCCGTTGTGAGGACGGCGGCAAAATCAACTTCTGCTGCTTTTTGTCGGCGGCGCTTACTACCACCTCCGCTGGTGGAGTTAGAGCGCCGATTTGGGGATCGATTATCGCGTCCCGATGGGACGCGATAAATCGATCCCCGAGAGGTCGATTTCTACCCGCTGATTCAGGCGGGTAGTATAGACCAGACCTAAGACAGAATTAGTTGTAACATTAACTGACGTGATAAAATGGCCCTGTAGTCTTATTAGTGTGTATGCATGCGGGGCGGGGGTGGGGGTTTGGGCCGAGGAGGAGGGTGTCTGGGTCAGTTGGGCGTGGGGGCATTTCTGCATAAGAAGGGAGTTGGCTAGAAGGGCTGGAGCATCCAAGAAGATTACTTTGCATGAACTACAAGTTTGGCTACCTTCAATTTCACGTTGTGGCTGATGCCCTCAACATGGGTATTTTTTACTTGGTAGTGTGATGGAGAACCTCAATGCTGATGCAAAAAAGACAATAAATTATAACTTATTCTTATAATATTAGGTCATTACTAACTTGCCTGGGCCTTTATTGAATCTTAGGGGACATTCACCATAACTTTTATACATAAGGTGCTTGGCGAAAAGTACCTCACATGCATATATTTTTGTTAATTTAATTATATGAAATTATAAGGAAATTCCTAGGAATGCTGTTGTCTCTCTATGTGACCAATTTCCCAAGTGTCCAGAGAGATAACAAAATGTTTATGACTTTTAAGAGTGTTCATACAAACTCAGGAAACCTGTGTTTTAAACTTTATCTTGCTTTAAACTTTCTATGCCAATTTATTTTACACTGTTTTGGAACACTGATATAAGCTTAGTTGTTGAGATTGGTGCTTTGTATAGAATATTTGAAAAAGAGTTTTCAAACACTGCCTCTGTTTGTGACAGAATGCACTCCTGTATTCATACCCTCCACACGATTGTAATCTTTTTGGAAAGTATGCCTTGTGAAGTATTATTTGAAAGCTCATAACTTGCTGATCAATAATATTCCCTATATGATGTCAAAAGTGCATATTCAATACTCACATAGCACCAAACTGGTCTAACAGGCAAATCTTGAACAAAGAAGTGTATGTTTGCCTTAATTTGCATTTAAGCAGTAAACAGAGTCATCAAGCAGAAATGGGAAAGGTAGGAAACAAAAGGAAGTCTGTATGTGAGCATACACAGGTGAAAACCCCCCAGCAAGGAACACCCTTGTACGTACATACACACACACACACACACAGAGTCTCCTGGTTCTCAACTGGAACTGCTTTTCAAAGGGGGACAAACTATAAAAAGGAGAGGCAAACACTCAATGGACCTCTCTCTCCCTATCCATCTCACTCTTTGTACATGAGAAGACAAACGAAGGAGTCGCTGGACTCTGGGAGAGGGGTCCTGACTAGAGGTTGGTCAGTAATACTGCTGGATGCATGTGGTGAGAATTTGCTTGAATCTAACAGTTTGTTAAGTTAGGTATTAGAAAGCATTTTATCTTTATTTTTCTTGTAACCATTTCTGACTTCTACACCTCATCACTTGTACTCACTTAAAATCTCTCTTTGTAGTTAATAAAAGTGTGTTTAAGTTGATGTGTCTGAGCAATTCCATTTAAGGTGACAAGTTGTTGTAAATTAATCCCATAAAGGAATAACAGACTTAATATATTTGAACTATCTAGGAGATGGCTGGGCAATACAGGACATACATTTCGGAGGGAAAATCCGGGACTGGGAGTGTGTTCATGTCACCCTGCAGTATAACCAAGGCCAGTGAGAGCCAGGATGTGACTGGCAGGCTTCACTTACACAAACACAACTGGGAGTGACCTGAATGCTGCCAGGCTGTTTGTCAGCAGTCCAAGTTGGGAGCTACAACAGTAAGGCACTGCTCAGCACCCACCACTCTGGATTGCACCCTACTATGTCACACTGTTAAACACAATTTGGTCAAAAGACTTCGAAGAGACGTACTACTGAAGATCCTTATCAAAACCATAAGCTGTGGAGTATATTGGGCTTTTGCCCTCCTGCTTCAAGAAAACCCTCTAAGTAAACCCATACAAAGGATTCTAGAAATAGCCATATGGAAATGGATTTCTTTCATGATCACTCTAAAATCTTAATTCTGGAAGTTTTAGGAAAATGTATGTAGTTGCGAATGTTTTATGGAAAACTTTGTGTTTATTTCTTAATTATAAATGGCAAGCCCCTTTTTAAGATATATTTCCAAAAGTTTATAATGTAATTTCCTAATATTATTGCTATATAAAGGATAATATGCTTCATGTACCAACCTGAAATCTAACATAAGCTGACTATTAAGAAGCCATTTAAGTATAGAATATTTCTATTAATTGGAATTAATTAGCTATTTAACCTAGTTAAGCAACTCCTCACCCAATTCAGGAAGATCAGAAGAATCATCTCTCCAAAAATTGTTATGAAGAATCAACAACTTTAATAACTATTTAATCTAAAGACTCTAAGAAATATTGATTTTTAAGAAGACTACTGTTTTGAGAATAAAACACACTTGTAAAAAGAGGAGTGCTTGGAAATCTTGAAATCAGAATTTCAATACCTGTTGAAACTCTGATGAAACTGAAGAAATAGCTTTGAAAGTGGATTGAATAAAAAGAAAGTTTAAATTTTAAGAGGTATCTGAGGCTTTCCTGCCACAGAAGAACAAAGACAATTAGAAGTGTGTTGCATGTTTATTAAGCTGATTGCATATTCAGGAGCTGAAGTTGTCATCAAAATCGACCAATGGAGGCATGGAGCCAATGAAAGGATGACAGCAGCCAACTCTCAATCTAAATAAGCCGGAAAGATGTGTGTTTTCTTATAATTTCATTAAAATAGGAAGAAGATCATAAAACTCTGAAGTGAGCACCCATCAGTCACACTCTCTGCTACCCTGCTTGAGTACTCCTCAACTCAGCTGTCTATCTCTGTAAGCAAGCTGCCAGACAGCTAAGAAGAAAAAGAGAACAACCACACAGAAGCAAAGAAAGGCAATCTTCCAACCCAGATGAAAACCAAGACTTCATCCTGGTGAGATGGAAGTAGCCAAAAGCACTACCAAAGGATTAGATTTGAAATCTCTTGTAATGATTTTGTTGGAATACTGAAATGGTATTGCAACTTAACATATTAACAGTTTCACTTGTTAATCACCAAACAGGTAGACCATGTATTCCAGGAAAGGAGACCGGGATTAAATGTTGGAAACACAGAAATAATGAGATTTAATTGGATTTAAGATTCTTATTTGAAAATTGGCCTGTTTTAAGACAACTCCTTTAATGGCTTCTTCTAAGTAACACATTTAAATATTTTCTTTCATTTCACAGGATTTAGTTAAGATTGCTTCCCTGGCCCTTTTATAAGCTCTTTGTTATCTCTGATAATGAACTCAGCTCACTTGCCCACAAATAATTGTTATCCATTTATGAATGTTTTAGTTAATTGATGATATAATAAGAGTGGACTTAAAATAATTTTAAGAAGAAATACCTTGGTCTTAACTTACCAAGATAAGTGCTTCTAACACAATTCTCTGAGGGGTGAAATCTCTCTCCATACTGAAGAGATTGTAATGGAAATAACCAGTTTATCATTTGTGTTCTGTTTTGTCTAATGTTTCATTTTTCTTGCTTTAATAATAAAATAGCAATCAATTAATAGTTGTGATGATTTGGCTTAGTTTTAATTGTGGTCTACCCTAAGGTATGTAAAAGAACCCCTATGATTAAGTAGCAGGAGTCATATGCCTGAGCTGGCCTCAAGAAAAACAATTAGTAACAACTGGCCAGCTATATGCTATATACTCTAGACCAAATATTTTTAGTTATTTGGGAGATAAAAATCACTTGCTGCCTCAACAATTTAAGCCCAGCTCTTTCTACCCACATCAGCCAAATGCCTCCTTAGTCATGGCCAGACCCAATTTATTATTAAAAGCATGTTAAGAGATGGAAGATTGATTGAGTGTTGGATAATACCTGAATCAATGCAATAGGGTTACCCTGAAGGGACGACGGGATACTAGAGTTAGTCTTGAATGTTTATTTTAATGCATTGGTTGGAGTTTCCCCTGAGGCAAGAAGTGTTCACTGGAACTAGGAGGAGCAAGAGAGGTGATTCTGAAGTAAAAACCAGGCAGTGATCCATGTTGGTAATGGCCAGTTCTTCAAGTCTCTCAGAGTATGAGGTGGGTAGAATTTTAGAGATGGTTCTGGGAGACAGCAAGCAGCCCATTCAGGTGCAGCTAGTCTTTTGGAACTTAGGTTCTTGAATAATTTTGTTGTAGTGCAAAGCAACTAGCACTTTAAACATGCAAGGAGGGACATATTAGGGGTGTGGAGGAATTCACTCAATTCCAATTGAGGGCAGAGGTGAGCCCTCTCAGAATTTGACACTACGATCTGGGGTGTCGTGTATCTATCATGCATTGGCATCATAGTCAAATCAGGGTGGTTTTATTGAGCAGGATATTGGGTTAACAGAACCCCAAGAGCAGGTTTCAGTTAGGCTACTGGAGGACTAATACTAGCTCAGCAAGGGAAAATTTAGATAGTGCTTCAGAGTTTAGGGATATTCAATGGGAAGAAAAGAGATTTGACTCCCTGAAACCAACTAAGGGATGGCAATATGAGTCATAGTATGAGACTGTAGGGATGCTGAGATTTGCCAAGTCAGAGCAGTACAGATTGGCCTAACATCATGGCTACTGATACTAAGCCATTCTTACTTCAGTTACCTCTGAAAAGGAAATTTCCATTCACAATGCTGTCAAAGAGGATGAATTGGGATCCTATTCATTCAAAATTGGAAGAGTTGCATCCACACAACAGCTTGGAATGGGAGTCCAATGGAATATACCTATCAACAATTCAAATATATACATGGGTGTGAGCCTTGTTGGGGAGGATAGTTCACTGCTTTAAGTGTTAACCTCTGTTTATCCCTTCCTTCAGGCTCAAGCAAATGGGTCATATGAGTTGGTGACTGGATGTGTGAGGACAGTGTTGTGCTTCTGATCCACAGGTTGGTATCCAATTCCCTCTGCAAGTTTATTGCAGTTTATAACAGTGAAGCAGCTCCAAATAGGCATAGAGGGAGGGGCCACATGAATGGATCCATGTGCACCTCGGGAAAAACAATTTGGAGATGTAGTAAACTGGTAAAACAAACTGATGAAGGGTGGAGTTGAATGCTTCTTCCAGGGCTAACTGTGATCTGGCCTGAGATGCCACAATGGAGGGTCTCGCAAGGCCTTTACAGGTGAATGAAGCCCCCAGGAAGATAAATTGGTTAGTGGTTAAATTATGGGAGTGGGAATCACACATCCCATCATGAAATTTCATACGCAATACTTTAGTTATTCAGGGAAATGGTAAATCTCTCTGACTGGGGAATGAATATGATTCTGGCTACTATTAGGGAAGGAATGATTTACTATCTGGGAATCTGGCAGGGTGGACATGAGGCAGCCAAGAAAATTGCTGGTACCTCTTGGTAGCAGGTGCCCAGTGCAGGTAATTATTCAACATTTTGGTCTGGTTCCCTGATAAACCTGAATTGGAAGAGGTTTTGGAGAAAGCATCTCCTAAAGAAGATGAGGAATAAGGCCGGAGTTCCCAATGACTGATACAGTGAAAACGCTCCACCCTCTCCCCACTCCTCTTGACCCGCAGATGACAGAGGCCACTGGGGATCTCAGCAACAGTGCTGGTGTCAGGTTAACAAGGTGAGGGGCTGGCAGCAGTCCTCTACCAGGTGAAAAGGATTACACTAGGAAAGATGACCTGCTTTGGCAAAAGTATTGCCAGATAGTTCCCAGAAGCATTATATAATAAAGCTGTGGCCTAGTTAAACCACATTCCAGGTGTTGTGTTTTCTTCCTGTGGTGTCCAGATGAATAATTCAAGAACAGTAATAGCATAATTTCTTTTGAGCATGGTAAAATAATGTTGCAACATTATGCAGCATTAGCTGGAAACACTATATCCAAGTTTAATAAATAGTTATTAAATGCATTTCTTGGCATTACTGCATTGTATTACAATGTGACTGCTTGCATGTGTGTAAAGTGTTATAATAGTCATGCTGTCCTTCTGGCTGCCTTGTTCTGAATGTCACATTACACAACATGCGATGCTGGACGTTCTATTAAGATCAAAGAGCAGTAGAGAAATGGAATACAGTTACATTATATCCATGAGCAATGCTGCAGTCAGTGCCTGATTTTGATCTCATTTAAATAATTTGGAAAAAAAAAAGTTTTAAATCCCTTAAACAGAGTAGAGCTACTCCATTTTCCAGTGTAAATCAGATGAGAATCAAGACATACCTGATACACTTGTGACCTAATGAGGTTTTTCTGTGTTTTTTTCATATTAGTTTGTTGACCGAACAAAGCCAAGGTTCCACGGTATGTGCATCAAGAACAAAGACGAAATGGAAAAACCCAGCTTGCAAAGTTCTTACATTGCTAAATGCTGTCAGGGTAGTTATCATATAAGAAATGGACTTTGTCAAGGTTTTGAAGTTGATTCTTGTAAACAAAATGTATTAAGAATATCACTCACAAACAGAATCATTATCCAGGAAGGTAAATTGTTTTAATAACTACCAGAAAATAAATACATTCAGCTACAAGCAAAATGTATTACTCAATCAAAGCACAGACATTGTTGATGTAGTTGTAAGTGTGATTAAAAAAAAAAAAAAGTTATGTAACCAAAATAAAAAAGTAGCCGTTAGAGAATAAGCATAGTACATTATATTTAAAACGCTTGTATATTTATACTGAAACTGTTCTATAGTTAGTCAGGTGTAACCTTTGGATGACCCTTCTGCATACAACAGGAAAATAAGAAATACACTCAACCCACCAGTCTTTAGGTATTCTGCTATTCACTCCGGGTATGTCTGGGATCAAAAACCCTGCAGCATCAAGTCTCAGAGCATGGGTCAGCTGCAGGGCTAAACATTGCAATGTAGATATTTAGGGTTAGGCTAGACCCTGGGCTCTGAGGCCTTCCTCCGGCATGAGGTCTCACAGCCCAGGCTCCAGACTGACCCCAAACATCAACACTGCAGTTTTATAGCCCCGTGAACCTGAGTCAGCTGAGAAGAGACAGCTACACTTGTGCCACAAGTCTTCCATTGCAATGTAGATGTATATTCTGTGTTTTACCAAATATATATGGAGCCAAATAAAGTCTGCAAGGTTTATAGTGTTAGCCAGCATCATATACAATATGATATAAAATATCACATATGTTTGATAGTACTATGATTTTTTTTCAAGTTAAGCTCTTCCAAAATGTTTTACACTTAAGCAGTTTAGCTAAGTGGAAATGTGAAGTATTGTAATCTCAGTGTTAGGTAAAGAAACAGTCCAAAGAACAAGAATGCAAACAATGTTGTTGATGCTTAGCTATCATGCTCTATGTACCAAGCTATAGCCGATGCACGATGTCACTAAAGTTTTGCTGACTTTTGGAATGGTACGGTCAAAACCAGATAATAAACTACCGTATATACTCATTCATTAGCCCGTTCATTTATAAGCTGACCCCCCCAGGATGGTAAGGTAAAAATAGCAAAAACTGTATGACCCTTTCATAAGCCGACCCCATATTTCAGGGGTTGGCAAACTTTGGCTCCTGGCTGTCAAGGTAAGCCGCTGGCGGGTTGGGACATTTTGTTTACCTGGAGCATCTGCAGGCATGGAGCCCCTCAGCTCCCTGTGGCCGCGGTTTGCCATTCCCAGCCAATGGAAGCTGCGCAGCTCCCATTGGCTGGGAATGGCAAACTGCTGCCACAGGGAGCTGAGGGGCTCCATGCCTGCAGACGCCCCAGGTAAACAAAACAGCAATGCATTAGATATTCAATTCAATGATTCCATAGAGTTTAAAATCATCAAATTTTGGTGTAGACCCATTTATAAGCCGACCCTGCTCTTTGATGCATCACTTTTTTACCAAAATATTTGGCTTATGAACGAGTATATATGGTAGTTAGAGGTTTACTATAGGGTCTGTTCAAGCCTAGCAAGAAGTGTCTGAAAATGATGTCAAAGATAATAATTAAGCAATAATGCAAAGAAATGGCAAAACTTTCAAACCTAGTATATATATATATAGAGAGAGGCAGAGTGCAGCTCAGATTTTGAGTCAGTTGGCCAGCTGCACTGCTATCTCCCAGATCAGTGGTAATGTATTTTTCTTCCTTTCTGTATTATACTCTATTAATCTTTAACTAATGATCTTTGATTAAAGTTGATTAAGCCTAGCTACTTGACATCTCATTATTAAATTAGATTGAACCGATAGCATGTTTATTCACTACAATGCAGTACAGACATGACAAAGTGACAGAATTATTGTGAAACCATCTGAAGATGTATGGGTGGTACAGATAATGTCCACTAGTCTTCCTTTTTACCCATTTTCCTGGAAGTGAAACTCAAAAAGATCATTTTTCTAGAAACATGGTGCTCCGTATATAAACAATCATTGTGCAATTATTTATTTTATTTGCTATGCCCTCATTTTTAAAGGTGTCAGACATCTCTGGGATACCCACCTTAAGAAAAGGGACGGGGGGATGAAAGAGAGAATTTTGAAATCTTTGGTGCACCAGGTAAGCACTCATTTCACCCGTTAGGGAGATAGAAAGTACTGCTTGTCTTTTTGCTACTAGTATATACAGTACTAAAACAATAAGCATGCAAATGAATATTTCATATTTAGACAAAGATATATCTGTGGATATAGATGAGGAATTAATCTGAAGACCTACACACGACCATGGAAATACTTAGAAACATAGTAAAATCCTTACATGCAGCATCCCTCAAGATTCTGCATAGTATTGAACAATTGGAGCCTTAGTCTGAACCTAAAAATTAAAGTGGGACAAACTACAGTTACCTTCCAAAAATAGTGGTGCCTCAGTTGATGTACAGTCCAGAGCAAATCAATTTCAAAATCAGAGGGTATACTCGATATACAGATGTGCAGAAACAATTTTGGTAAACACCATGGAAATGTCTACAAATAAAACAAATTTTAGATACCTTTATGGATGTTCAAATTGAACTGTCTCAAGTCTATCTGATATCTGGAATGTAAGGACACCTGCACTCAGATATAACATTTGGCTAATTCTTATGTAGCTGATTCACTTTTTTATACTGTTCAAGTCTAGTGTTCACAATTCAAGAAGGATGTTGATATATAGCAGAGGGTTCAGAGAAGAGACACAAAAATATTAAAGGATTAGAAACCATGCCTTATGTTGATTAAGCTCCTTGAATATATTTAGCTTAAAAGGAGGGTTAAAGGGTGACTTGAATGCAGTCTATATGTATCTACATGGGGAACAATATGTAATAATGGGCTCTTCAGTCTAGCAAAGAAAAATATAACATGATCCAATGACTGCAAATTGAAGCTAGATAAATTAAGACTGGAATTTTTTAACAGTGAGAGTAATTAACCATTGGAACAACTTATTTGGGGCCATGATGGATTCTCTATAACTGATGATTTTAGCATCACAATTCAATGTTTTTTTCTAAAATATATGCTCTAGGAATAATTTTGAAGAAGTTCTATGGCCTATGTTATATAGCAAGTCAGACTAAATTATCACAACTGTCCCGTCTGGCCTTGGAATCTATGAATTAAGCATGAAGCTATTTATATGGGATAGCTGCGCAGAGACACAAGTAAAAATAAATCTAGCCTTTCAAGTAGATTAAGTATGTAAATTCAGTGTTACTGACTGGATTAACATACACTAGAGAGGATCTCCAAAAGGTAGAAGAACTACAAGAAAGACAGATGGCAGTTGAGGAAGGTTATAGATGATTTGTAATAGAATGGTTGTTGGCTACCAAAGACACCAGATTTAATCTTTTATATAATGCACAGCAGTAAAATGTAGCATTCATCTCATAGTATATCATCTCTGAGCAGTGATAACAGTTCAGAGATTATAGTGATAATTTACTACATTTTGTGATGCTGGGAAACCAGGTGCCATTTCTTACCAAGTCTGTAGGCATTAGCTGAGTACTGACAAACTCATAATTGGAAACCAAACCAGCTCACCTGTATCGTAGTTTTGTTCAAAATAGGTAGCAGTCTTATAAGAATTTCTGTAGTGTTTAAACTGTGTGAAATGCTTGTAAATGGCTTTATGCATCAATCTGACTTGCATTGTCTATATCCAGGTTATAGGAATTATGTATGTTTTGCCTTATAACGTTGAAAATGTTTGCTCTGAAGTTGTGAACCGAGACACAGCAATCATCCCCCCAGCCCATTCAGGAGACCTATCAAGATTAAACAGACCATCAAGGTACATCATGATACAAAGGATGGGTTAATGGCCCTATAACACCTTGGAAATGCTACCTGCCAGGGAGCTTGTCACATGGACTGGAAGGCTAAATGCAAAAGATAAAACAGGATCATAAGAACAGTTTTCATCTATTTGCTGTTTGAACTGTCACAGGACCAGAAACACTAACCTAAGGCAGATATCCTTCTCTAAATAACTCTCTTACTACTTTTTCCTGATTCATAAACCTTTAGCTAGTTACAGGATTGGCTACAGGTGTTGTCTTTGTTGTGAAATCTAAGGTACAAATTTATCTGGAGTAAGTGACTGGTCTCTTGGTCCTGGAAACAACCTGATTTTGTGTGTGTGTGTGTGTAAGTGACCATTTATCACTAAGTCCAGCTTACCTGGGTGGCAAGATAGACTGTCTGCAACTCCCTGATAAGACTATTATAGTGTTTTGGGAGTTCATATTTGTTACTGAGTTGATGAAATATAATTACAGAACATACCACCAGTTGGGGTTTCTGCCCTGCTTTTTGACAGTCTGTTCTGAGCTTGGCACTCTTGGTCATGAGCCATTCCGGACAGCATGACACACTTTCCAAAAAACCTTAGACAAAGGGATTCTGATCAACCTACAGGGAAACCAGGTTTGAAAATTGAGAACCCCTCTCCTGATTACATTTGGCACTGTTCATTTGAGCAGTTCAGCTGATACCTTTGGGTTATCTTTTGGGAAAGATACAGTCTCTGAGGGTACCCAGGACCTAAACAATTTAGGGCTTTATTTAAAACTAACAATTAAACTTGCATGTACAAATCAACTAGAGGCTAGTTGATTTGTGTAGCTCATGGAGAAAGGTGTGAGAAGTGCCATTAACTGTGGAAGCAGCCACATTTTGCACTGGCTGGTGTTAAGATAGAGCCCACTTTAGAATGCACTACAGAGATGACTGAAGTGTGGATCAGTGTGGTTAGTGTACATTCAAAAGAGGGCAAAAGCCTCCTGAGCCAACTGTTAAGGATAAAATGCTTTTCTGGTGGCTGTTGCTATATGAGTCCCCAGAAGTAACTGATGAGCCAGTAACACTCTCTCATTACAAAGGTGAGCAGAAACATTCACAAGGAGATGATACCACCTCCACTTTTTTTTTTAAGTTCTTTCTACACAATAATGATTATTATCCTCAGGCTTATGTAGGTTAAGAGACAGCCATCTTATCCACATCTGATCATAACTGGGTTAAAGTCTTACAAAAGAAAAAGTATTTCTGCTATAGTATCTTCACATTTTCTACAGCCTTACAAGTGATTCTTACCATCAGTGTTTATATTTGAAGACAAAACCCATGACTTACCTTTCAAGGAGATTAATACTCATTTTGTAAGCACAGTATTATTCTTCAGGTACTGTAAAGTCAAGCATTGCACAAGAAACAAATATCTGCCTCCACAAACCCTTTATAATGCTTACCTGCAACCCGAGGCATCTCCATATTGAGATCCTACACACTATTGCAATTATTTTTATACAAAATATGCTTTGTGTGGTATCATTTGAAAACTGGTTACCCACTGTTCAATAACATCATTGTAAAATATATGTAACCATATTCTATGTGAAATTATGGATATTCACTAACATTATGCTTTAAAGTCAATGTCTAAAAGGTTTAAACCAGGTGTGTCAAGGGAAGTTGATAAACAGGTTTTCCTCAGATAAAAGAATGAGGCTGACAACTCACACCAGGTGTGGCTCAAGTTCAGTGGGTTATTCATTAGTATTGGAATGTCTCTGTAGAGGCAGCAAACCTAATCCTTTTTCTGTGAGGGTCCAGTTAGAGGGACTGGACCCTGAAGGACAATGTTTTTGGAATCAATTAATGGTTGGAAAGGTACTAAGGTGAGCCTGTAAGGAATATCCAAGTTGGGCAAAGCCAGGGTGAGGCTTGCGGTCTGCTGGCAGGCTGTTGGGGTCAGAGTTCTGAACCAAAGCTGCAAAGCCACAAGACACCCAGGGTTACAAGGCAGGTATTGACTGAACCCCTACTGGCCTGGTGATCCCCAAAATGTCACATTACCACAGGAGTTAAAAATAGGTAAATGGTCAAAAACAAAAGCTATAAGTATTTACATACCAATGCAAGAATCTTAAGGACACATACAGATAAATTTCAGTGACATGCAATGGAAGAGAACCTAGATATAATAAACATTTCTGAAGCAAGAACCTAGATATAATAAGCATTTCTGAAGCCTGATGTAATATTTATGTTGAAATTGCTGAACTGTTTCATTTGGGGAAAAAAAGGAAAAAGTCAAAGTCTCCTTTTGATATTTTCAAACTGAAACATTCTGACTTTGATTCAAAACAAACTTTTGTTTGGAATTTTATTTAAATTTGATTATTTTTTGTAGAATGTAAAAACTTCAAAAACAAAACAGAATGTTCCCTTTCAGGTCAAACTAAAAGTTTTGTTTGACCCCATTTTTTTTCTGTTCAATCCCCCCACCCCCCCCAAAAAACAAATAAACAAACAAACAAAAAACAGCTACTCACACAGTTCTATTTTTCACCACATATGTAGGGGAAAGATTGACCTTATACCTACTGCCTTTCAGTAATAAATATCAGATGGTCAGTTATTTAGAGATCAAAAGAGAGTACACAGGAACAAACTTATAAGTTAAAAGCAGCAAATCACCAGGCCCAGATTGTTACCCCCCAAAATGAATTTTGGGATGCTACTATAATAACCTTCCTATTGCCCCCTTAATCTGTTCTTCCCAGGTAACAGTTTTGGAGTCTTTAAGGAAAACACTAAATGACACAGCTATAACCTTCCGATACAGCAGGGGTCTCAAAGTCCCGGCCTGTGGGCCATCTGCGGCCCGAGAACCTCTCCACTGTGGCCCACGGAGGAGAGATGTATGCAGCCAAGCTGGCGGCTCTGTCTGCTGCAGGCGCTGCCCCTATAGCTACCATTGGCTGGGGGAGAGGGACAGAGATAGCATCACTAGTCGCCAGGCAGAGCCAGCCACGGAGACAGCACCACTTTTTCCCACTATGAATATAAACAAGATAAATACCGAACACAGCTATCTGATGCACACCTTGCTGCAATCCTGAAGGTTTCAACTGCTCAGTCACTGAGGCCAAACATCAACAAACTGACAGAACTGAAGCATTTCCAGGTGTCTGGCAAACACTAAAAACTCTTTGGCAGGCTAAGGATTGTATAAAATTGTATGACAGTTTTATTATTTCTAAGAAATTTGAAATAAATACAATCTAACCTTTTTCTTTTCTGAGCACCATCTTCAGTGACATTATTCACTGGTTTACAATTTTTGAGAAGTCGTCTGCTTCAGAGATAAAATGTGCTATTTATTATGTATTTTGATGTGCTGAATTCAAATATGGCAATTAAAACAACTGATTGGCTACTGTTTCTAAGATATTTAAGTTTTTACATTTTATGTCTATGTATATTGTGTAGATAGTAGAGTTTTAATCATAAATTGTAAACCTAGGTCTTTTCATGTGTTTATGGTTGCTTTACATGATAATATTTCACCTGTCCTGTCTACTCTGCGCTTCTTGGCTTGTCTCTTGTATTCATTAAATAGAGCATCTCTTGTCACTGTCCAGCAATAGTCTGCAACCATTGATGGGCTCCATTTGCCCTGATAGCGTTTCTCCACTGTTGCAATGTCCTGGTGAAATCGCTCGCCGTGCTCATCGCTCACTGCTCCACAGTTCGGTGGAAAAAAATCTAGATGAGAGTGCAAAAAATGTATCTTTAGTGACATGTTGCAACCAAGGCTTTTGTATGCCTTAAGGAGGTTTTCCACCAACAACTTGTAGTTGTCTGCCTTGTTGTTTCGGAGAAAATATATTGCCACTAACTGGAAGGATTTCCATGCCGTCTTTTCTTTGCCACACAGTGCATGGTGAAATGCATCATCTCGAAGAAGTTCACGAATCTGAGGACCAACAAAGACACCTTCCTTTATCTTAGCTTCACTTAACCTTGGAAATTTTCCATGGAGGTACTTGAAAGCTGCTTGTGTTTTGTCAATGGCCTTGACACAGTTCTTCATCAGACCCAGCTTGATGTGTAAGGGTGGTAACAAAATCTTCCTTGATTCAACAAGTGGTGGATGCTGAACACTTTTCCTCCCAGGCTCCAATGACTGTCGGAGTGGCCAATCTTTCTTGATGTAGTGGGAATCTCTTGCATGACTATCCCATTCGCAGAGAAAACAGCAGTACTTTGTGTATCCAGTCTGCAGACCAAGCAAAAGAGCAACAACCTTCAAATCGCCACAAAGCTGCCACTGATGTTGGTCATAGTTTATGCACCTGA
The DNA here is from genome assembly GCF_027887155.1 of Malaclemys terrapin pileata. NCBI lineage: Eukaryota > Metazoa > Chordata > Testudines > Emydidae > Malaclemys > Malaclemys terrapin. Next base: position 145,268,988 of record NC_071506.1, on the reverse strand, counting down.
AAAGTTGTTTCATGTTGTGATAGGTTTCCTTCATATGGATTGCATGACCAACTGGAATTGATGGCAAAACATTGCCATTATGCAGTAAAACAGCTTTAAGACTCGTCTTTGATGAATCAGTGAACAGTCTCCACTCATCTGGATCGTGAACGATGTTGTGGGCTGCCATCACACCATCGATGTTGTTGCAGGCTACAAGATCTCTTTCCATGAAGAAGAATGGGACAAGATCCTTTTGATGGTCACGGAACATGGAAACCCTAACATCACCTGCCAGGAGATTCCACTGCTGTAGTCTGGAGCCCAACAGCTCTGCCTTACTCTTGGGTAGTTCCAAATCCCTGACAAGGTCATTCAGTTCACCTTGTGTTATTAGGTGTGGTTCAGAGGAGGAGGATGGGAGAAAATGTGGGTCCTGTGACATTGGTGGTTCAGGACCAGAAATTTCATCCTCTTCCTCTTCCTCGTCTGACTCAAGTGAGAATGATTCTGGTGCATCAGGAACCGGCAGTCCTTCTCCGTGGGCTACTGGGCATATAGCTGATGGAATGTTTGGATAATGCACAGTCCACTTTTTCTTCTTTGACACACCTTTCCCAACTGGAGGCACCATGCAGAAGTAATAATTGCTGGTATGATCTGTTGGCTCTCTCCAAATCATTGGCACTGCAAAAGGCATGGATTTCCTTTTCCTGTTCATCCACTGGCGAAGATTTGTTGCACAAGTGTTGCAGCATATGTGTGGGGCCCACCTCTTGTCCTGATCTCCAATTTTGCAGCCAAAATAAAGGTGATAGGCTTTCTTAACCATAGTGGTTATACTGCGCTTTTGTGATGCAAAAGTCACTTCACCACAAACATAGCAGAAGTTATCTGCACTGTTCACACAAGTACGAGGCATCTCTGCTCACTTTGGCTAAACAGAAATGTGTCCCTTTGCAAAATCAAACACTGACAAGAAAGCACGACACTGTTTGATTTCTAGAGCTGATATAGGGCAATTTGTTCAGCAGAGTGATGTAAGCTTCGTTATGATTGCATCATCCATGACTTCTAGGAATAACATGATGCAATTCATATCAAGTATGACACAATACCAGCTTCAGATTGCATCATTCATTGTTTTGCCTAAAAAGCAAGTACTGTCCAAACCCAGTCATAGATTTATTCACAGATCCAGTCAAAAATGTATTTTAGTCATTTCTGGTTTAAATTGAGATCCCTTCCCTTTATAACTCACTTATCCTCCGCCATTCCCAAGTCAAGGGTCATATATACTGACCCAATAGCATATCTTGAAAACTAGAGCCAATCAACAATTTTAAGCATCATTTTCTTTCTCAGTGACACAGAATTAGTAAAGTTTGACCACATTTATTTCAGAAGCATTTTGGCTGTAGAGCAGTGATTCACCCGCTGGGAGGATTTGAGGACTGGCACTGGCCCTAAGGTAAATTGAGTTTGAGATCTCGCAATAAAGTAATTGACAGAGGCAGTATTCTTTCCAAAACCAAAATAGCTTATATTAATGTAACTACTGTAATAATCCCTAATACAGTAGATCCTAAAAATCTAAACAAAACATGAAATCCCTGAGACATAAATCCCTTATTGCAAGTTAAAGAGCATTCAAAATACAACAGTACGTAGTTCAAATGATTCTAAACAAAGCTATTTGTTACAAATGGCCAGTTTGCAACAAATCACTGACAGCAGATCCTAAATTGTTTTAAGGTTTACATAGGTATGTTGCAAATAAAACACACATACAATTCAAGCAAATACTATGCTAAACTATACTGCACTAAAAATTAAAATCTGGCAAGCTTAGTTTATAAATCCATTGCTGCTGCTTTATACATTCTTTGGCATTTTTCTTTTAATCACTGTTGCTGCTCAGCTCCTGGTCATTCAGTTTTGTTCTGCTTCAGGTTTCTTCTCTCTCTTTTTCTCTGCAGCAGCTTTTCTGACTTCTTTCCTGCAGCTTTTCTTTGGCTCCCCTTGCTGGCTTTTGTCTTCTCCCGATCATTTCTCTCTCTCTCTCTCTCTCTCCACCTCAGACTAAGAAACTGGCTTCTGGCCTTTTATACTGTCCTATTTTTACTTCCTTATATACCTTTAAGCAATTACCCCATCCGCACATGCTCAGTACCAACTGTTATCTCAGAATTATGATTGACAGGTCTGATCTTTAAAATACATTGTGACCGGTCTAAGTGGCCTACCACCGGCAAGCTGCTCAGCTAACTGACCTCTCTGTCACCCCTTACTGCACATGCTCAATAGCCAACAATCTTGCACATGTTTTCTGTTGTCATTTACCTCAGAGCTGTGATTCTGCCAATCCTCCCACCCACACTTACACACCCACACGGCTCTTTTCCAGCGCTCCATTTTAAAAATTCTTGGTTTTTAACTGTGTATCCTCAGGATCCACATATTCATCTCAGGGTGGAGTGATTTTCACTTATTCAGAAGAAAGATCAGGCGGACAAAGTGGAGACTGGAGAATCCTCTAGTAACAAGATGGTCTAAACTGAGTAATTTGGAAGGAACTTAAGAATGAAGTGACTAAACTGCTGACAAAAAAAAAAAAAATCATCTCCTTAAAATCTATTACTGTATCAGATGGCTGGAGGGAAGGATGACAGCTATAACTGATCATCAGTTAAGGAAAATATGTAAGTCCCCTGGCAAAAGGCCGCTTTTAGAGTGAGAGAGTTCTTCAGTTCCTGGGAGTGGGCTAAGCGAATGTGCCAAATCCACATGCACTGTTATTTCATCTATCTGATTTTGTCTGGTTTGATTAAGCTACCCAGCTGCACTGACAGGCCTCCAATTTGTGTTGGTACTCTGAATAAATAAGCCCTCGAGCCACTAAACTGGGAAAAAGAACCAAACTATTTTAGCATAGGTTACAGTTTCAAAAGAGGGTTCATCCTATTTAAAACAGGTTCTCTGTTCCATAGAATGACTCTGGTCAGCTCTCTGTTCCAAATACTAGTACCCCGTGTTTCAGCGCATGAACCAATCTCTAATGATGGAGATTTGGAAGAAATTTACCCGTGAGCTGGTTACTCTATTATCATGTTCCTTCCACTTTCCTCTGAAGCATCTGGCTAACTAGATGGACAATTAGTCTGAGCCAGTATTGCAATTCTGTATTCCTACAGTTCACTGATATGCAAACTACTTCTCCTTGTTGATGTTATTTATCACACACTGGGCTTTCCTCCCACCTGGTGGTAGAGAATGGTGTACTGACTACTGTCCCCATATGTCACTTCACTGAAGTGAGAATGTCAGACAGATAATGAATATAAATTCAGTGTTAGGGTATGTCTACACTACGGGATTAATCCGAATTTATATAATTCGAATTTGGAAAACAGGTTGTATAAAGTCCAAATGTATGCGGCCACACTAAGCACATTAATTCGGCGGTGTGCGTCCAAGGACTGGGGCTAGCATCGATTTCTGCAGCGTTGCACTGTGGGTAGCTATCCCATAGCTATCCCATAGTTCCCGCAGTCTCCCGCGCCCATTGGAATTCTGGGTTGAGATCACAGTGCCTGATGGGACAAAAAACATCATCGCAGGTGGTTCTGGGTACAGCCTCACCTCCTCCCTCCCTCCCTCCCTCCCTGCATGAAAGCAACGGACGGCAGACAACCATTTCGTGCCTTTTTTCCTGGGTGGGTGAATACTGCAGACTCCATACCACGGCAAGCATGGAGCCCACTCAGCTCAAGACAGCAGTCATGAACATTGTAAACACCTCGCGCGTTCTCGTGGAGTTTATGCTGAGCCAGGACCAGAAAAACGAGGCGAGGAGGCAGCGGCGGCGGCAGCACAGCGACAAGCATGATGAGGACATGGACATGGACACGGACACGGATACAGAAGTCTGTGAAACCACGGGCCCCGGTGCTTTGGAGATCATGTCGTTAATAGGGCAGATTCTATCCATGGAACGCCGATTCTGGGCAAGGGAAACAAGCACAGACTGGTGGGACCGCATAGTGTTGCAGGTGTGGGATGATTCCCAGTGGCTGCGGAACTTTCGCATGAATAAGGGCACTTTCATGGAACTTTGTGACTTGCTTTCCCCTGCCCTGAAACGCCAGAATACCAAGATGAGAGCAACCCTCACAGTTGAGAAGCGAGTGGCGATAGCCCTGTGGAAGCTTGCAACGCCAGACAGCTACCGGTCAGTCGGGAATCAATTTGGAGTGGGCAAATCTACTGTGGGGGCTGCTGTGATGCAAGTAGCCAAAGCAATCACTCAGGTGCTGTTACGAAAGTTAGTGACTCTGGGAAATGTGCAGGCCATAGTGGATGGTTTTGCTGCAATGGGATTCCCTAACTGTGGTGGGGCGATAGACAGAACCCATATCCCTATCTTGGCACCGGAGCACCAAGCCACCGAGTACATAAACCGCAAGGGGTACTTTTCAATGGTGCTGCAAGCACTTGTGGATCACAAGGGACGTTTCACGAACATCAACGCGGGCTGGGCGGGAAGGGTTCATGACGCTCGCGTCTTCAGGAACACTACTCTGTTTAAAGGGCTGCAGCAAGGGACTTACTTTCCAGACCAGAAAATAACCGTTGGGGATGTAGAAATGCCAATAGTTATTCTTGGGGACCCAGCCTACCCCTTAATGTCATGGCTCATGAAGCCATACACAGGCAGCCTGGACAGGAGTCAGGAGCTGTTTAACTACAGGCTAAGCAAGTGCAGAATGGTGGTAGAATGTGCATTTGGCCATTTAAAAGGTCGCTGGCGATCATTATTGACCTCAGCCAAAGAAATCTCCCCATTGTTATTTCTGCTTGCTGCGTGCTCCACAATCTCTGTGAAAGTAAGGGGGAGACCTTTATGGCGGGGTGGGAGGCTGAGGCAAATCGCCTGGCTGCTGATTATGTGCAGCCAGACACCAGGGCGATTAGAAGAGCACACCAGGAAGCGCTGTGCATCAGAGAAGCTTTGAAAACCAGTTTCATGACTGGCCATGCTACAGTGTGAAATATCTGTTTGTTTCTCCTTAAATATCTGTTTGTTTCCTCTTCATGAAAACCCGCCCCCTTTATTGACTCATTTTCTGTAAGGAACCCACCCTCTCCCTTCCCCCAGCTTTCTTTCAAACCAAATAAAGTCACTATCATTTAAAAATCATTTATTCTTTATTAATAGATTAGAAAAAGAGGGAGGGAACCCGGGTGGGATTTGGGAGGAGGATTGGTGGGAAGGAAAAGGCCACTAAAAAAAGGTTAAAAAAATGACAGCCTTTTGCTTGGGCTGTCTACTGGGGTGGAATGGGAAGGTGTATGGAGCCTCCCTCCCCCGCGTTCTTACACATCTGGGTGAGGAGGATACGGAACATGGGGAGAGGGGAGGGTGGAACAGGGGCTGTAGCGGCAGTCTGTTTTCCTGCAGCCGTTCCTGAAGCTCCACCAGACGCCGGAGCATGTCTGTTTGCTCACGCAGCAGCCCCAGCGTTGCATCCTGCCTCCTCTGATCTTCCTGCCGCCACCTCTCATCTCGAACGTCCCTCCTGTCCTCACGTTGGTCCCTCCTGTCCTCACGTTCACTGGCTTCTTTCCTATACTTTGCAACCGTTTCCTTTCACTCATTCAGATGAGCTCTGTCACTGCGGCTGGATTCCATAATTTCAGAAAACATCTCGTCTCGCGTTCTCTTCTTACGACGCCTTATCTGTGATAGCCTTCGGGATGGAGGAGGGAGGCTTGAGGAATTTGCAGCTGCTGTAGGGAGGGGAAAAAAGAGAGAATTGTTTAAAAAGATACATTTTGCAGAACAATGCTTATACTCTTTCACGGTGACCAACACTATTCACATTACATAGCGCATGTGATTTCTGTGCAAGGTCGCATTTTGCCTCTTAATGCTGAGTGCCTGTGGCTTTGCTGCTAGAGATCACAGGTCTGGGCAACAGAATTCGGCTTGCATGCGGCCATGGTAAGCCATTGTCTTACAGCTTCTGTGCCCTCCTTTGCCACATACCAAGCATAGCCTGTAGAGTGCTGCGGTTTTTCTGTTAACATTCAGCAGCAGAAAACAAACTAAGCACCCCCCCCGCCATGAATTCTCTGGGATGATCGCTGTACCCCTCCCCCCACCGCGTGGCTGGTATCAGGGAAGATCCCTGCAGGAACCAAACTAACCACACACCCCCCGCCGCCGCCCCCCTCCCACCATAAATTCTCTGGGATGATCACGGTACCCCTCCCCCCACCGCGTGGCTGGTAACAGGGAAGATCCCTGCTAGCCAAACGCGGAAAGCTCAGGGCCAATTTCCCATCTGGGCTTGACCAACTGCAGGGAAGGATTTATTTTCTGCCACAGGCAAACAGCCCAGTAGGAACGGCCACCTCTGTCCCCTTAATTAAGTTCCCGTATTTCGACCAGGTTACCATGAGTGATATCACTCTCCTGAGGATTACACAACAAGATAAAGAACGGATGTTGCTTGAATGCCAGCAAACACCGGGACCATATGCTGCCAGGCTTTGTCAGGCAATGATACCAGATTACTTGCTGCAAGCATGGCGTGGTCAAGTGTCCTACCATGGAGGACGGAATAAGGATGCACTGCCCAGAAACCTTGTGGCAAGGCTTTTGGAGTACCTCCAGGAGAGCTTCATGGAGATGTCCCTGGAGGATTTCCGCTCCATCCCCAGACACGTTAACAGACTTTTCCAGTAGCTGAACTGACCGCAAATGCATCCCAAGTCCTCAGGGCAAAGTAATCATTAAAAACCGTTTGCTTTTAAAACAAGTTTTATATTTTAAAAGGTAAACTCACCTGAGGTCCCTTTGGGTCTTGGGTACTGGCTTGGGAGGGTTGGGAGGGTACTTCAGTCAGGGTGAGAAAAAGATCCTGGCTGTTGGGGAGAACGGAGTGCTGTGTGCTCTCTGCAAGCTCCTCCTCCTCCTCCTCCTCCTCCTCCTCCTCCTCTCCCCCATCGGCAGAATCCTCAGGTGTAGCTGATGAGACTATCCCCGACCCGGAATCCACGATCACAGGTGGGGTAGTGGTGGCAGCCCCCTCCTAGAATTGCATGCAGCTCGGCGTAGAAGCGGCATGTCCGTGGCTCTGACCCGGAGCGACTGTTTGCCTCCTTTGTTTTTTGATAGGCTTGTCTGAGCTCCTTGACTTTCACGCGGCACTGATCTGAGTCCCTATTGTGGCCTCTCTCCATCATGCCCTTGGAGATTTTTTCAAAAGTTTTGGCATTTCGTCTTTTAGAACGAAGTTCTGCAAGCACTGAATCCTCTCCCAATACAGCGATCAGATCCAGTACCTCCCGTACGGTCCATGCTGGTGCTCTTTTTCGATTATCAGCCTGCATGGTTACCTGTGCTGATGAGCTATCTGTGGTCACCTGTGCTCTCCACGCTGGGCAAACAGGAAATGAAATTCAAATGTTCGCGGGGCTTTTCCTGTCTACCTGGCCAGTGCATCCGAGTTTAGATTGCTGTCCAGAGTGGTCATAATGATGCACTGTGGGATAGCTCCCGGAGGCCAATACCATCAAATTGCGGCCACACTATCCCTAATTCGAAATGTTAAAATCGATTTTGGCGCTACTCCGCTCGTCGGGGTGGAGTACAGAAATCGATTTAAAGGGCCCTTTACATCGAAATAAATAGCGTCGTTGTGTGGACGGTTGCAGGGTAAATTCGAATTAAAGCTGATAAATCCAAATTAAAGTCGTAGTGTAGACCAGGCCTCAGACTTTATTCTTGCCAACAAGGAAGTTTGGGGTGTTTTTTTACATTTCAGCATCAGAAAAATATGTCCCTTTCCTGTGCTTGTGTATAAGGACATACTGTATAGGACCATGATTGTTCTAGTCAGAAGGACCCAAAAAGAAATTGAGCCTAAATACTTTTGTGGATCTGGGCCAAGCTACTTCACAAATATTTGTGCTGTAGCAAAAGGTATTTATTTGCCAGAGTGTTCTCATCTGAAGTTTATTGTTTGATATGCAACTTTCCTATTTTAAGATAGACCTCTTGAGGTATCTCTCCCCAAGTACTTAGTTGTTTCATATTCACAGTAGCTTTCCTTTCCTGCTTATTGTTCTGAAAGGCTGTTCTTTGAGCCCACCATGAATACTTTCATTTGAATCAATTATTCACAGAAAGATCCAAAGAAGTTGTTTGTAAAGGCAAGACACCTGCTTTTAATTTGTCTGATCTGGACGCAATATGCAACTAGAGCAAACACTTGTTTGGAGCTTGGGAGTATCTCAGTAGGGAACATTTCAATTGGAAACCAAAATACATAACCATTTTGACCACGCGTCTCAAATCCATTCTGCATACGTAATACTAGTCTTTTCCCCTTCGTAGCAAATTTGAATGAACCATCAACATCTCTGTTCTTTCTGTTTCTGTAGTTGCTATGAAAACATCTTATTAAAATGGAAAACGAGGATAAAGCTCACTGCTACCATAAACAGGTGGAACTCCAGAAGTGAATTTCATTAAGTCAACAGTAGCTTTGAAACTGGAGCATCTCTGTTTGCCTTTCCAGTCATCACACTCTTAATTTAATTAAAGATCCGCTAGGATTTACTTTGATATAAAACATACAAGCTTAATATCTGAGATAGGTGTACAATATAATGTTAAACAATTTCAGTCTATTACCTAGACAGAGAGCTATAATATTTGTTATAAGCTTTGTAGTACCTCCCTACAACACTTGCTTTTGTTCTATGGTAGTCTCTCTTCCCGTAACTTGGGTCTCCAGCCAGGTCACAATTTAGTCCACCCATTCCGGGATAAGAGAGTCCAACAAATAACCCCAAATTCCTCACTTAAAGGTCTTTGTCTCCAACCCTAGACCCTATGGTCCTCTCACTTGTCTCTCAGGGTTCTCCCTGGGTCCTTATCCCCTTTGCAGGGGATTCATGCCACCTTTAGTAGTTGATGGGGAAGCTGGCCCTCCGCCTACACCAGGTTTCAACCCAGGGAACCTATAGCAAGAAGTAAAGGTCTACTCAGTTCCACTCCTTGTTGCTGTTTCCCTGGGCTTCTCCTACCCAGACTTTCTCCCCTATAACATCTCTAGATCCACCCTTGTTTCAGGGCCAGGACTCTTAGGGCCCTCCATTAAAATCCTCTAAGAAAATTCTAGCAAAGGAATATAAACTAAACCCACTTCTGACCTCCTTGGGCCTGACCTTGTGTCATAACTATAAAGGGAAGGGTGTAACAGCTGTCCTGTGTATAGTACTATAAAATCCCTCCTGGCCAGAGACTCCAAAATCCTTTTCCCTGTAAAGAAGCTCAGGTAACCTGGCTGGCATCTGACCCAAAGGACCAATAAGGGGACAAGATACTTTCAAATCTTGGTGGGGGGAAGGCTTTTTGTTTGTGCTCTTTGTTTGGGAAGTTGTTCGCTCTTGGGACTGAGAGGGACCAGACATCAATCCAGGTTCTCCCCATCTTTCTAAACAAGTCTCTCATATTTCAAACTTGTAAGTAAAAAGCCAGGCAAGGCATCTTAGTTTTACTTTGTTTTCTCAACTTGTAAATGTACCTTTTACTAGAGTGTTTATCTTTGTTTGCTATACTTGAACCTGAGGCTAGAGGGAGGTCCTCTGAGCTCTTTAATTTTGATTACCCTGTAAAGTTATTTTCCATACTGATTTTACAGAGATGATTTTTACCTTTTTCTTTAATTAAAAGCCTTCTTTTTAAGAACCTGATTGATTTTTCCTTGTTTTAGATCCAAGGGGGTTGGATCTGTATTCACCAGGAGTTGGTGGTAAAAAAGAAGCGGGGATGGTTAATTTCTCCTTGTTTTAAGATCCAAGGGGTTTGGATCTGTATTCACCAGGGAATTGGTGAAGGTTTCTCAAGGCTTCCCAGGGAAGGGAATTAGTTTTTGAGAATGGTGGCAGCGGACCAGAATCTAAGCTGGTAGTTAAGCTTAGAAGTTTTCATGCAGGCCCCCACATTTGTACCTTAAAGTTCAGAGTGGGGATACAGCCTTGACTCCTTGTGTACCTCTCAATTAAATGCCTTTCAGGGTACTCTCCCTGGAGTTCCAGTTCCTGTCCTTTTGTCATGGCTTTCCCAACAGAGCCTGATCCATTCTGGTGGTTGTCCTATGTTAATCCTGTCTGCTTTGCCAGCCTCCTCTACTCAGGTGAGTATATAAGGGCTTGCTCTCCCCTTAGTCTTCCTTCTCTCTAATCCCGGAAAGTGACTGCTGACTCTCTCCCTGCAGTCCCCTTCTGTGTAAACTTTCTGCTTTTATGATCACTAGCCAGCTCCTCACCAGCTGGGCTTCATCTCTAATTAAGCCTGGCCCACTCTCCAGATGCAGCCAGATAATATAACTAGCCTCTCAGTCTCTCATTAACCTTTCAGGACCTGTGAAGGTGCATGCCCCTTTAAGTAAAGTTTACATTCTACAGCACAAGATGGCAGCCACCAGGAAAAGCATTGGATTGCTGAACTACCACAAACTGGCCTAATCTGATCCATGACCATCCTTCTTCTTTCCCCACAAATAGTTACAGTATTGTGCACATTTTATATGTGTTTCTAATCAGAAGTGTATCCTGTCACTAGAGACTTTACTGAATACATTTTTTTTTGTGGTTCACTTGTATTGTTAAGTCCACAAGAGCAGGAACGACTGATTGAAGTGCACCTGCCGTATGTATGATACAAGGCATTAATTTGGTTACACCCAAGTAGAACATCTGCAAAGGGATAGTAATAAGTAAAGCTTACTGTTTGTATCTTTATCCTTTTACCTGCTCCTATGTTCTTAATAGCTTAATTATACATAATTACTGTAGAATTGTTTACATACCTCTATCCCCCCATATGAGATTTCACACTTGCTTTTCTTTTTCATAAGCTCCTGCTACTGCCATCATTTTGTATGTAAACAAAATATGTCCTCACAAAAATAAAAGGATAACTAATTTGCTAACAATTTTATCCTCAGAGTATCTTGTTATTCCTGAGTGACTGTTGCTAGGTAATCCCTTTCATACTAAACTGGAGGGATCCAATGTGATTTTCAAATGATATGTTTTAGTTCATTTAAGCACTTGATGGCATTAATTTGAAATGAGGGAATTACCAAAGTCCAGAGATAGTCTAGAAACAGAAGCACTGGTACTGCCAAGTCACAGAGTGAAATAGCAGGTGGTAACTCAATAAACATATATTTACAAAACAATTTTAACCATTCTTAACAATTGTAATGGAAATATGTATCACACACACCAAAATGCATGTACCCAATTCCATGAACTACACAGGAAGTGGTATTCTGTATTTCACACACTTTTCCTTACACTATTGTAGAACTGGATACAGCTAAATTTTTGCATTGACAAATAATAAATCATTTTTATGGAGTAAAAGTTATACTCACTGTCATGGTGTGCATACAGGCTCCAAATGGCTAACATGCACTTCGAAAAGTGGAGATCTTTGTTTGGAGTAGCAGAAAAAACTCCTTGAAGAGTTCATCTCCCTTGATATTTGGGTGGTCAAAAGGGGTGGGAATGCCTGTGAGGCTCAGGGAAGCCGTTGGCTCTTGAACATTTGGAGAGGGTATATAAATCCTGTCCCTCCAGCCTGAGGTCCCTCTCACAGCCAGGTTAGCAGCTACAAGAAGGCACCAAAGGAGCCTCTTGTGGTTATACATGGGTGTATAAGAGTTCCCTGTAGGTTTGGGGGTACCCAGAAGGCTCCAGGGTGACCAGTAGGGTCCCAGAGAGGACTGGGTGAAATCACCCCAGGATCATAACAGAGTTATTCAAAGTAGCAGTGGAAAAGATAGGCAGCTAGTAAATGCACGTGTTTCCCCCCCCAGTGAAGGCTTCTTCTTTGCCAGGAACAGGCAAGTGGCTGGAGAGGCAGGGGCAGGGTGGTGAAGATCTCCTTTTGGCAGCAGTTCAGTGCAGGTACTCATTCCACAGGGAATCTGGTTCCCTGATAAACCAGAATTGGGGAAATCATCCCTTAAAGGAGGCAGGGAACAGGGTTGGGGTTCCTGATGCCTGGTATAACAAGTAGACAATTCCTTTTCTCCAGCTCCTTAAGCCTATTCTGAGGGGAAGGCAATGGTGTCCCAGCAATAAGAAGTCTGGGGGCTATTGACCAGGTGAAAACAATCAACGAAAAACTCATGACCTGCATCATATGAGTTATCACCGATAGTTCCCAGAGAAGTTAATCAAGTTGTGGCCTAATTAAACCACACATCCCTTGCATCTTGTCTTTCTTCCTGCAGGCCTGGGACAAAGGCACTGTCATCAGGTTTGTCTAGGCCACAATGAAGTCTCAGGATGAAGGAATTTTTAAAGGGAGGTAATTCAGACATGTCAAGCTCTGCATGACCCTGACAAATGGCTGCAGTCACTGGGTTTATCATTAGGTCATTTGCAAACAGGGCCGGCTCTAGGTTTTTTGCCGCCCCAAGCAAAAAAATTTTTGGCTGCCCCCCACCCCAGCCCTGGGCTGTCACCCCCCCCCCACACCAGTGCCCTCCCCGACCCGCACCCACTTCCGCCCCAGCCCTGGGCTCTCTCTCCCCCCACACACACTCCCTGCCGCCCAGCACTGGGCTCTCCCCCCCACCCCACCCCACCCACACCCCCGGCCTCCCCAGCACTGGGCTCCCCCCCACTAGTGCTGACTCTGTCCGCTCCCCCCTCGCCTCCAGCTAGTCCGGCGCTGGCAGGGTCGGGGTAAGCAGCGAGGCTCCCAGGCCGTGCTTCAGCCCAGGGTCCCTCCAGCCAGGGCTTCTGCCTCCAGGACTGGCCGGGAGAGCAGAGCTGGGGGACCACCCTGACAAGGGACTGAGGAGCCGGGGCAGGGTAGCCCCATAGGGAGCGGAGCTCTGGAGAGCGGGAAGCAGGCCCCGCACAACAGCGCCCTGCCCTCTATGGCCCTGCTGCTGCTGCTGCCTCTGGCTGCCCTGCCACAGTCCCTGGGCGGCTTGGGCCGCTTCACCCAGCCCCGGCTGTGGTGCTGGGGGGCGGCCGCCCTGCGACATCTGCAGGCGGCTCCCTGTGCCCCGTGGGGCAGCCCCCAGCCCAAGTGTCGCCCGTTCAGAGCCTGCCTGGCCCAGCCACGAGGTGCGGGCGCTGCTCCCGCATGGCGCGAACTGCAGTGGCCCCAGGGCGCCCCCCGTGCACGACGTGCTGCTACTGCCAGGGCTGGCCCGTAGCAAAAAAAAAAAAAAAAAGATGGCCGGAATGCTGCCCCCGAAAATCTGCCGCCCCAAGCACGTTCTTGGTTTGCTGGTGCCTAGAGCCGGCCCTGTTTGCAAAAGTCAAATATTGCTACTGAAGAAATTCATATGAGTTAGTCAAAGTAGTTTTTATACTGGCAAATAAAGACATCCGTATGAGACAGTTTGGACCAAACCTTTTACATTGACATATCAAAGCACTGTAGCACAGATAATGCAGCACTAAAGAAAAGTCCCTACCACAGCCCTGAAGATCTTCAAACACCATCCAAGACTTGACCCTCACTGGCAACTGCAGGAACATTATCAGCAAGAGAGATTAAAAAATAAAATAAAAAGCATACTCACCACATTGGAAGGCACGCAGTCCACAAATCAAAAACCTCACATTTACCTTAATATTCAGGATGGTGACCTGATGCACCTCACACCCCATTCTCCTGCTATCAGTCAATGATCACAGCATATTGTATTATATCCTAGATAAGATGCAGTCTTCCCTGCACAGAACCATCAGTCCACAGACAACATCTTCTCCTGTTCACCATTCCAAACCATTCTTTATGTATATAACAGACATTCCACTGTATCTCCCTAAATCGCCTTCCTGTTGAAACACTGATAGACACAGGGCAGATATGCACCTTTACCCCAAACACTTGACATAATGACCTCACAGCACTTAGACACATGCTATCTACACACATCAGAGTACCACTTTCACTGTGGTGAAGACTATGGAGAAGAGATAGGCATAAGCACTGTGTGTAATGCATGATTCTTCATATACAGTCAATTACAAGGAGAATTTCTAAAGTTGTTATGATATTTAAGTTACCTGTATTATCCAGGTGGAAAATGCACAAGAATACAAGTCAGAATTTAAATCATTTGAGGAACCTTCACTATGTATTTCCTGGCTATTCCAATTTCTTACTCTTTAATTACATCATTTTAAAGAAATTCACTTGTGTTTGATATGAATACTGTATATTTTCAACCAGCTGTAAAGTTGTGTTCTTGCATGTGGGAGGAATTAAATGCCCTAATTAAAAACATGTGATTCACTTCACTGTTTCAAATTAACCATGGCCTTTGTGACATTCATATTTATTTGTTAATACCATTTGTAATCAGATCCTCTTCTGAACTATCCTGTATGTACAGGCATTTAAAACAGATGCATAGGAGTGTATGTGTTAATACTAATTAAACAGCTTGACATTTTTCAAATATTTTAAATTCCAATTTTTACATTGGTTTTACATATGACAGAAGTAATGGGATCTTTAAAAGTCATAATCAATCTCATCCAAAACCTCTGCTCCCTATTGGAGAAAGGGACATCTCCCTCCTGATTTCCAATGTGAACCTTATACAATCACAAAATCATCAAAATATAAGACTGGAGGGGGCCTTGATAAGTTATCTAGTCACCCACGCTAAATCAATACCATGTATACCTAATACCATCATGAAAGGTGTTTGTCTATCCTGTTCCTAAAATCTTCCAGTGATGGTAATTCCCCAACCTCCTTTGGTAACCTATTCCACTACATAACTACCCTAATACACCTCTACCTTGATATAACACTGTCCTCGGGAGCCAAAAAATCTTACCATGTTATAGGTGAAACTGTGTTATATTGAACTTGCTTTGATCCACCGGAGTGCGCAGCCCCCCCCCCACCCGGAGCGCTGCTTTACCGCGTTATATCCAAATTTGTGTTATATCGGGTCTCGTTATATCGGGGTAGAGGTGCAGTTAGAAAGATTTTCTGAATATCTAACTAAATCTCCCTTGATGCAGATTAATGCCATTAGTTCTTGTCTTACCTTCAGTGGACATAGAAAACAATTGATCACTGTCCTCTTTGTAACAGACCTTAACATATTTGAGAACTGTTATCATGTCCCCCCATTTTCTTTTCTCAAGACTAAATATGTGCTGTCTTTTTAACCTTTCTTCATAGCTCACATTTTCCATTTTTTTAAAAATAATTCTGTTGCTCTTCTCTGGAGTCTCTTGAATTTGTTCACTTCTTTTTTAAAGTGTGGCACCCAAAAATGGACACAGTACTTCAGCTGAGGCTTTATCAGTGCTGAGTTGAATGGGACTATTAACCCCCTTGCCTTACATATACCACTCTTATGAATACACCTTAGAATGGCATTAATCTTTTTCAACACTGCATCACACTGTTGGCTTATATGCAATTTGTGATCCACTCTAATCCCCAGATCCTTTTTTCAGTAGTACTACCATCTAACCAGATATCACCCATTTTCTAGTTGTGCATTTGATTTCTCCTGCTTAACTTTAGTACTTTACACTTGTCTTTACTGAATTTCACCTTGTTGATTTCAAAGCAATTCTCCAATTTGTCAAAGTTCTAATTCTAACCCTGTCCCGCAAAATGCTTGCAATTCTTCTCAGGTTTGTATCATCCACAATTTTATAAGCATTATCTCCATTCCATTATCCAAGGCATTAATACGAGTGTTGAATACTGTAGTACCAGACATAGGACAGATCCCTATAGGACCCCACTAGATACATCCTTCCAGTTTGACAGTGAACCACTGATGACTACTCTGAGTAGTTTTTCAACCTATTGTCCACTGTGTAGCAATTTCATCTAGAAAGCATTTCCCTAGTTGGGAAAACATTTAATGATTCTTTCAAATCATATTTTATTCAATTTATAATCCATGATTGCTATTTGTGGTCCATCTAGAAATGTAATGACTGAGATTTTAGGAGAGAAATATAAAAGAGGCTGGGATTACAACTTTAGTATTCAAAGCACATTCTACTAGTTTTGCACTATTTCCTCATACCTACCAACCATTCTTGCTATAGTAAATGTGGATAAACTTAATAAGGTTCAAAGCACTGGCTCAATTTAGATTCACACCCAAAGGACAGATGCATTATTACTTGAACAGTAGTTACAACTGTCCGAAACCAATGTATACAACAAGGCTGGAGATTGCAATCAGATTAGTTTTATATTTCCAGATGGACCTACAAATTGCAAAATATGGATAATAAATTGTATAAAACGTGTTTTGAAAGAATCATTACATGTTTTTTCCAACCTCAAGAGAGGCTACATTTGGGTTTGGTTCAAGGTTTGATTGAATAATGTAAACAATGGTCTGATCCTTCAAAATGGTTTACCCATTCTGAAAGAGAATAAGTGGTATTCAGGTCCATTTGACTCAATGCAATTTGCACTGCGGGGGCTCCAACTCTCACAGATCTTGGGAGACAGACCTGTCCTCGCTTACAGACAACCCCCCAACCTAAAGCAAATACTCACCAGCAACCACACATCACTGAACAAAACCACTAACCCAGGAACCTATCCTTGTAACAAACCCCGATGCCAACTCTGTCCACATATCTATTCAAGTGACATCATCATAGGACCTAATCACATCAGCCATACCATCAGGGGCTCGTTCACCTGCACATCTACCAATGTGATCTATGCCATCATGTGCCAGCAATGCCCCTCTGCCATGTACATTGGCCAAACCGGACAGTCTCTACGCAAAAGAATTAATGGACACAAATCTGACATCAGGAATCAAAATACTCAAAAACCAGTGGGAGAACACTTTAACCTGTCTGGTCATTCAGTGACAGACCTGCGGGTGGCTATATTACAACAGAAAAACTTCAAAAACAGACTCCAAAGAGAGACTGCAGAGCTAGAATTGATATGCAAACTAGACACAATTAACTCCGGTTTGAATAAGGACTGGGAATGGCTGAGCCATTACAAACGTTGACTATCTCCCCTTGTAAGTACTCTCACACTTCTTATCACACTGTCTGTACTCTGCTAGCTTGATTATCACTTCAAAAGTTTTTTTTTTTTTTTTTTTTTTCTCTTAATTAATTGGCCTCTCAGAGTTAGTAAGACAACTCCACCTGTTTATGCTCTCTGTATGTGTGTATATATATCTCCTCATTATATGTTCCATTCTATATGCATCCGAAGAAGTGGGCTGTAGTCCACGAAAGCTTATGCTCTAATAAATTTGTTAGTCTCTAAGGTGCCACAAGTACTCCTGTTCTTCTTTTTGCGGATACAGACTAACACGGCTGTTACTCTGAAACTTAACATCCTGTTATTCTCTGCTTTGGAGGAAACAGAAGAGAGGTACTAAGAAGTGTCAGTTTTCATAATGGAATGTAAAGGTTTTATTGTGGCAAGTGTTTTGAATGTGTTGCAAACGATAATGTGTATATTAAATTATAAAAATTATAAGTTTGCAACACATTCAGAATACTTGCCACCATAAAAACTTCAGATTCCATTACAGAACTTCACACTTCTCACTATCTCTCTTTTGGGTGGTCTAATCTGTCCTTTGGGTGTTAATATTTGAGTAACATATGGTGCCCAAATATTTATCTTGTGTACCTACCTTTTAGTACAAAACCATTGAGTTCTTCAGCTAAAGAGAGCTATTGTGTCAAGCAAAATCTCTGAAATGGAAGGGTACTAAATGTCCAGTATAACTGTATGAATACTGATAATGAAAGAGTTCTGCAGCTTTGATTAATCACTTTCAGCTAGCAAGAGGTGCTGACCCATTTGACAGAAGGTGCCTTGCACTGATTAGCATACAGAAATGAAGAATAGTAGAAGCATAATGTTTTATATTCATGCAATCAAATTAAATTAAAATGTTAAACTTGTTACAAGAAGCAATGAACGTGAAGGCATCTATAGTTAAGGGTGAAATGCCCTCTTGTGTTCTTAAAACCTACAACACTACAGGAAGAACTAACAATCTAAAGTGGTGTCCCTCAGATTGGTTATCACTTTTTTGAAATCACTTTTTTTGCAACCCTCTTACATTTACTATACAAGTAAGAGTAAAAATGTACCAATGACAACAATTATAAACTTATTTAACTCTACTTGTATGTGTGTGTTTTTCAAGAATCTGACAGTGGATACTTGACCTTGCAGGGTTAACGGATTGTGGAGAATGGGGGAGTGAGATTTTCTTTATTTTAGACTGTGATAACATTTTCAGTGCCTTATGCCTTCCCCCCCACATTCCGATTGCCTTTTGTGACCCTCCTCCTCAAGGAGGTTGCAACCCATTGGTTGAGAAACATTTATCCAAGGTAATATATCGTTACTTTTGTGCATAGTGAGCACAGAGTAGATTCCACCCTTAAGACAATCAAACTTAAGGCTCCTAAACAATTTACCTTAGAAGTTGTTTTTCATTTCAGATATAGAGATTGAGTTTCCTCCAATTTTCTTTAGCAAATTTGTTGAACTATGATTATTTTTCTTCTAATCTCACATATCACAAATATATCCCAAACAAATACTTTGAGTACACACTCTGTGATAAAGAGTATGTATTATGTATAGTGCTACCACTTTCATCAAGAGCATACCAGAAGTTGTAGCTATGTGCCTTTAATTGTTTTGAATTAACTGCATAAAATCTTCTGAGTCCCACACCTGTGTATTAATCAAGTCTGTTATGACATAATAGTTCAAATATTCCCATATTTTCATTATAAACAACCTTCAAGTGAGAGAACAAAACCGATTGTCTACTCAAAAACATTAATAGAAAATGTCTTTACATCAGTAAGTTAAAAATAACCTTCAGGGAAACCTACAGGTATTGGATCTCTTATGACTACTATTACTTTAACAGTGACTTAGGATCTTAAATTTAGGCATCTGTTTCTGAAGATGTTGGCCTTAAAATAAGATCTGCTTATTTTATATGATCAAGGTTTTTTAGGATTATTTTATTATTTTGTCCGCTATCATCTTCACTGTTGTTATATCATTTTCTAATCATTGCTTCTAAACATGCAGTAGCATGTTGTATGCATAATTGTATTATGTGTTATTTTATATAGCCAATAAAAGAAACAATGATAATGAGGTAGGTTGATGGTTTAGCATTTTAGTATGATGAAATACCCATTGCAGTAACTTTATAAAGTTCAATTATTGTTATTATCTTCAGTGATGACTGAAAAATTTTCACGCTAAATTTTTTGAAGACCCTTTACTGCACAGCTATGAAAGGACATTGGATGTGCTAGTAAGTGTTATACTGACATTTGAGTTCTCTACAAATACAAGACTTAAATAAGTAATAATGTATTTATGAATTTTGCCTCATTGAATTGAAGCTGTCCATGAGCAGAACACAATTTTCTCAGGTCTATTTGTTGTTGCATACATATATTTTACCCAATAATTTTTGGAAAATAGACCAACATAGGTTATTCTGGACTATCTTCATTTGTGAATGAAGTAGTTATGCATACTCAAGTGGGAATGAAATCTTTATTGTACCCTATACCATCATAGTATATGTATCACTATTGTTTTACTAAGAAGTACAAGCATAATGAGACAGTGTTAAGTCCTACTGTGGGAACTACTGCAGAGTGTATTCTATCTGTGCTCTTATCATTGAGTTCAGGAGACGCCAAAGCCCAGATGACACCAGCAGTACGGAGGATACTAGCCAGAAGTGAAATACTGCAATAACAAGTTGTGCCAAAAGCAGCAGCTGGGGAATGAAGCAAAAATGCCAGGCTAGCTTCAAGTAATTAAAGACCCTGTCAGTCAAAAATAGAGCTTGGGGAGCTGAAATTGAAATGGTTTGGTAGATTTAAGTGTAGTGGGCTGTCCACAGAGGAGAGTTTGGGGTTTTTTCTGTCTTCAAAAGAGGAGAAATCCAAGGCTTGAGATCCAAGGCTAAGAACTAATGTGTTAAGGGATGTCTCAAGAACACCTTCATAAAGCCCTCATTATATGAGACTTGGGACTCCTCTACATGGTGCAGCAATGAACAATAGAGGGATGTGAATTCTAAAGTGTACCAACAAGTTGCACACTAACTGATCCATGTAGACCCTGCTGGCACACATTAGAAGTTCCCTAGTGCATGTTACGATAGAATGGTGTAGTTAAGTACCCCATTAGCAGTAGCTAATAGTTTAGTACTGTTTAGTACTACATTAACATGCACTAGTGAGTGTGTGCCATCAGGGTGTACTTTAGAATTCACATTGCCCCTTCAGTGCACATGGCCGTCTTGTATAGACAAGCCCATAGATAATGCAATTGTAATGTTGGGAGCATTCTCTTGCAGACATAAGTAGGTGAAAGCTCAGCTAGAGGAGAGGAACTTAATCTGATTCAAGGAGTCCAAGAGGATTTGTAGTAAAGGATGAAACCAATTGCTGGTAGTGATACAACAGGATATTGGAAACTGGCAGAACAAAAAGCCCTCATAGAAGAAAAAAATCTTGGTTTATCATTGAGCAAGAAATCATGTGATTAATCAAGAAATTTGAACTTTTCGGCGTTCAAGAATAATAAGGTTTGGAAAGCTTTTCACTAAACTAATCATGCATATAAATAACTGTATCCTGATTAGTTGCAGCTGCTACAATTATACACATCTGATCAAACAGACAGCATATACAGTGTAGTTAGTATTACAGCAACACTTTGAAGATGTAAAGTGCTGCAGATTATCTGCATAACTCAGTTTTCTAAGTGCATAATTATTTCTGGATCTCACACTTTATCTTCCTTTCAGAAATGTTAGTTTAAAAGGCCATTGGTGGTCATAATGGAGAAATGCACAGGTATACCAACTTCATGTTTCAATGAAAGAGATTAGTCATAAGGTCTGAGCTGCATAAATAATACAGAATATTTTCAAAAAATCATGTCAAAATTAATTTCTGACTTGTGTTCACTTCCAATGATTTTTTGTGAAATTAAGGTTTACCCACTTTTAGAAAGCAAATGCTAAGATTGCATGCTCAAGTACCCAACAGAGTGAATTTGTAACTGACACATGACTATTCCCATTTGAATTGATATTTTAATATAGGATACAGCTCAGGGACGTGGCTCCCAAAATAAAAGCAATTAAATGAGCCAGATGAGGAACTGACCACAAATTTTGCAACTAAGACTATACAGATACACATGCAATTACTTTGTGAGAATATGCCAAAAGAAAATTAAATTTAAACTCTGCACCCATCCAATAAATCTTATAGCAGCCTAACATCTTTAGTAATAATGCTTCAGGCAATGACTGTGTTTACCAGAAAAGTTTCACATTTTCTGAAATTCTCTTACCGTAAGTTACTGAGAGCCCTTCCAACTAAGCAGATGGTAGGGAATTTATTATGGGAAGATGCCACAATATTTATAATTTACTAGTTTCTGTGTTCTGGTGTAGCAACACTATGTGAAAGTATTCACAGAACATTAACAGGGTAGAGTACAGGAAAGCATAAAAGCATTTAGTAAGCCCCCACCACCTCCACTTGCCACCATGAGCCTCAATGGGAATCACACTGCTAAAATCCCCTGAAGAACATGTATCTAGTGAAAGTAAAATATAAGATACACTAGCTGATACAGTATATGGAACTTTAGAATCTGGTGGAAAGAGTGGCAGTAGAACTTGAAGTTCAACCATTAATTTAGGAGAGACTTCTGGCACAGGTTAGCAGTTTACTATGTGAATACTGCATATATAGTTTTTTTATTATTATTTGGAAGCAGTTACAATTGGAGAACATAATTATCTTTTGTAATTTGCAGATTTTGTTCAATCTTAGTGGAGGAATAATTTATTTTTATTACACATTAAACTTTGTAACAGTCTACATTTTATTAAACTTGTACACTAAAAGTAACAAAACTGTGTTACCAGCAACTAACCCCTCTCCCCCAAACTGTACCCAAAGTACAACTAAAAATGTACATAGGCGTGCATTCATTTTTTATTTGCTAAATTGGGCATCCATTACTTTCCTATATTGGATGCAGAATTATGTTGTTAAAGTCCCATTCAAAGGAAGTATTTCTACATGGGATATGATAGGATTTCATTAGTAGACTAATGCGTCACCAGCACATTACCCATAATACTGGTCAAATTAATTCTTTACAGTTTTGACCACAATTACAGATCAGATGCTCAAGAAGCATTAACCTGGTATAAACCATGTAACATATCAATATAGATTGAATCATATGAATGTAAATTACACAAATTAATTCTACATATAGTCCAAACAGTTGAGGATGTACTTTGTAGTTGAACCAAAATAAATGCCACATTCATTACAGTATTTTATTGTTCGGATATTTTGTTACACAGCTTTGGCAATGGTTTATACAGGATACAGGGAATATTACACCAAATGAATAACTATTATATATAGTACTATACAGTACAATAGATAGTAATAAACTTTAATTCTAATACTTTTATATTCTGGATTAAATTATATGACACACTAGGGAATAAAACGCAAATGGAATTCTGAAATTAACTGGAATAGAGATCAATAAACTAATTCATATTAAAATCAATAATAAAGGAATAGTGGCGTGAATCCACAAGAAACATGATATACAAAACATAACATTCTTTGCTCTGACAGATATTATGGTGCGACAGCTACTAGTGTTCTTATCAACAATCTTAAATAGATCAGTGCGGCTTGTTACTCAGTCAAGTTATACACGGTGCTTATTTTGCATATATTACAACCTCTAAAAATGTTGTTTAAGTAAAACCAACATTTAGCTGTCAGCATAAGATAGAGCTGCCTGGAATATTGCATCAGTTTAAATTCCTTCTTCATGCTTTTGATTGTAACAACATATTTTATTTTCATCACCACATGTATCACAACTGTGCCAATAATGGATTTGAGCTAAGCATGAATAGTGTATTAATTGTTCACATTCTACTAAAGGTCTAGTATCTACTATGAAGTGTGGCTTCTCTCACAAACCATTAATCACATCTTTGGGAATTATATGAGGAAACATTGTTGAGGCTAAGATTAATGTTAAAAGCCATGGAGTATAAAAGCATTTATTTGAGGTGTTTTATTGTACTTAAGTGGAGCACCAATTTAAATTGCAATAATCTGTTTATCATTTCAGAGCATATGGTCACGTGGAAATACTAACAGAACACCTGTTTGGAAATAATACTTTACTCAAAGATTATAAGACAATGAAGTATCTTTTCCTGTCAAAATCATAACACAACCCTCAATCTTTAATGTATGCTTTGGGCTTGTATGTCCTGAGAGAGTGCACAAGATTAACGCACGGAGAAAGTGTTAAGACTGCTTCACAGTGGTGCCAAAGGGCATCGGAAGGACAATTAAGGAGAAAGGCTTCTGGCGCCACCCTCATACACCAGGAAGATGGTCCCCAAAAGAGGGAAACACATGTTATACCACTTGTGTCCAAACTGTGTTCCCCTGGGCATCAAAGGTAGCTTTTTAAAGAAGATTTGTATTTCATTATGAGTTGAAAAAGCACTCATATGATTTTTAAAATGAAGTACTTGACTCAAAGTTGTCTGTAAGGGATGGTGGTAGCAGGCAATAGCTCCTCTAATTGCTTCCCAACACTTCCTTTGCAGTCCCAGGAGCAATTCTAATGTGAGCCTGCTGCACTGCAAGGGAGAATAGCTCTCCCTGATCCATTGCCTGCTTCCCTGCTGGGCTGAAGGAACTCCAGGGGGAACAAGATAAGGACTAGTAATTTCCTATCCTAAGTAGACAAATAATGTAATAGATGCTGACATTTTATTGACAACCAACACAGAGAAAGAAGACATATTGAGCCTCTTCTATACACTAGGAATACAACACTTTTAAGTCTCTGTAGTCTAATCTGGCTGATATTGGATCTATGAGTCTGTCTTGAATTGTTTCAGACTCAATGTACATGTACACATGACCATCCATATATTTGGACATTTTTTTGGCTGCGAATGAAGAAGAGATTATATCTGTCATGATCTAATAATCACTACCTTCATCTTGAAGTCAGTTCTTACCTTAATTCCTGCAAAGAGCTAGATTTATTCCACTGGTACATCCAGCAAGATTGCTGAACCAAATATGGTGTCAGAAGGTTTACAAATAGAATAGTCCAGTGATATACAATCCTGTCAATCATCTGGTGGAATTGTGTGATGAGGCCACAATGATGGAAATAAGGTCTCAAAGTCCTCTCCCTGCACATCATCCTCACACAGTTGGCCTTCTTACCAAGATGGTCCATAATATGTGAAACAGATGGAGACATTTATAGCAAAGATGGAAAATCTTGTGTTCAGAGGCCTGCCTATCTGAGGCAACTAGAACCCACTGAAGTATCAAGTATTTATAATTCTATGTTGTTGCTGTTATGGAAGCTGAGCGAACTTTGTTCTTTTGCATGATAGCCTGGAAATGCTTTCAGCATTATGACAATTACCTATAGCGTTTAATGGGAATGAAGTCAATAGGTTCTACAGAAACTTTACACATAATTATTACAAAATAGTTAGACACAAAATTCAGCAGAAAATTACACACTTTATTAAGCCATTCTATAGAATTCCAAAGCAGAAATATAACTCTTTATTTAAATGCATAGGGCCTTTTGTTGGAACCATCCTCTAGGAAGGGTATCACTTTATAGAAAAGTCCTGCTGAAATTAGTATAAAAGCGGATGGCAGATAGCTTAGTGAATTCAAGATATCATAATCTAGAAACAATGTAAGCTCTCAATGACATACCTATCTATGGTTGGGCTAGAAGCTGCACCATTTCATGTAGCATTGTAAGCTGTTTTGCTTAATCAAATTCTAAATATACTGAAGAAGTTTAATGTTAATACCTGGAGTTAGGCCCAGGGCTTTAATGATTGATAGTGAAATCAAACAGGGAAGTAGTGGATCTTTGGCTATTTGACTTTGTTAATGCCTCACTGATGGAGGGCCAGGAGCCAGAATTCCCAGGTGAGATGCTTCACTTAAGGAATTATCTATTCACATCACAAATCTCATTAACTATTGTGTCCTTAACCAGACCTTTATGAGACATGGTTAATGCAATTGGCTGAAATGCAAAAACTTGTTCAAATAGTATGTAAAATTCACAACTGTGGTTTGATTTGTCCTCTTTGTATTTCTATTTGCCATTTGTGAATACCTGTATGACTAAAGTTTTGTAGTTGATATAATATTATTATTTGTATGGCCACAGCACCTAGGAACCCGAGTCATGGAACAGGACACCATTGTGTTAAGTGATGTAAAAACAAAAGAAAAAGGCATTTCCAGCCTCCAAGGGCTTAAAATCTAAGTATAAGACAAGAGAAAACAGATGGCAGACAGACAGATGGGGAATTACAAGGCAACGAGACAATATTGTGTAAATGGAAAGACATTGTCTAAATGCGAAGGGTGAACAATGTGATGGTGGCAAATATCATGTTAGTTCTACTTTTTTTGGATGTGGGAACCTCTGAGGAGGGAATCAACTAAATAGAAAGAAAAAGAAGGGGAAGGGACTGAAGAAAGGTTGGGGAGGTGAGAATAGACAGGGCAGGTGTGGAGGACTGTGAGGAGGGAGAGGAGGACTGAAGCAAACAGCTAATCAGCACAGGGCAGAGAAAGTTAGACAACATTCTATTTTGTCTGGAAAGCTTTGGTTGCTTCTGATCCTACAAGGTGGAATCTCTGGCTGGCTCCTTCCTGCAGCCCACATGATTGGTGGGATGGGAGACACTGCCTGGGTCCTGCTACATCCAATGCCACCCTTCAAAGGGTGTACACATTCCCAGCAAGAAATTTCCCTTTTATCCAAAGCTTTCATTGAAGCACTATGCAGCCTTCTTGGTTAACAAACCCCACTTTATTCATGATATAGAAAAGGCCATATTCTTATAGGTGATTTCTGTGTAACTTCATTGGTTTCACTTATTTACACAAGACAATCTTACATCATTAACTTATTTATTTTATATGGCTGTTCAATTAATGGCAATGTCCAATGATCATGCAAAGGAGTAAGTTACAGTAAGAAGCCAAAAATACCTAGCACCCTGACAAGAAGTTAAAAATGGTATTCACTACTGAATGAATACAACAACACATATCAAACTGCTAAAAATGTATCTCTGTCGATGAGACCCAGAAGAAGTTCATCATTTAGTTCAACATAGGGGAAAAATCAAATCAGTATCTTAGATGTCTGTATATTAATGTGAAAAGTAAGGGGAACAAGCAGGAAGGACTTGAAATGCTAGTTAATAAACACAACTATGACATAGTTGGCATCTGGCTTGGTGGAATAATACATGACTGGAATATTGGTATAGATTGCTCAGGAAGGACAGGCAGGAATAAAAGAGAGGAGGTGTTGCCTTATATATTAAAAATATATACACTTGGACTGAGGTTGAGATGGAAATAGGAGACACTCGTGTTGAAAGTCTCTGGATAAGGATAAAATGGATACTACTACTACTACTACTACTACAGACAACCTAACCAGGAAAAAAGAGGTGGATGAGGCTTTTTTAAAAACAACTAACAAGACCATAAGAACAGCCATCCTGGGTCAGATAAAAGTTCCATCTAGCCCAGTATCCTGTCTTCTGATAGGATGCCTGGTGCCCAAGAGGGAATGAACAGAATAGGTAATCAAGTGATCCATCCCCTGTCGCCAATTCCCAGCTTCTGGCATCCAAAGTACAGGACTTGGTGATGATGGGGGACTTCAACTACCCTGATATATTTGGGGAAAATAAAACAGCAGGGCACAGATTATCCAACAAGTTCTTGGAATGTATTGGAGACAACTTTTTTATTTCAGAATCTGGAGAAATATATTAGGGGAGAGGCTGTTCTAGGTGTGATTTTGACATATAAGGAGGAACTGGTTGAGAATTTGAAAGTGGAAGGCATCTTAGGTGAAAGTAATCATGAAATGGTAGAGTTCATGATTATAAGGAATGGTAAGAGGGAAAACAGCACTATAAAGATAATGGATTTTAAGATGGTATGCCTTAGCAAACTCAGGGAGTTGTTAGGTAAGATTCTAAGGGAAGCAAGCTTAAAGGGGAAAACAGTTCAAGAGAGTTGGCATTATTAAGGGCACAAGAGCAAACTATCCCACTGAATATGAAAGCTGGGAAGTATGGCAAGAGACCACCCTGATCTAACCAGGAGATCTTCAATGATTCAATGATCTGAAACTCAAAAAAACCCCCAAAAAACAAAAACAAAAACACAGTTCTACAAAAAGTGGAAACTAGGTCAAATTACAAAGGAGAGTATAAACAAGTAATACAAGTATGTAGGGACAAAATTAGAAAGACCAAGGCACAAACTGAGATTAAACTAGCTAGAGACATGAAAGGTGACAAGAAAACATTCTACAAATACATTAGAAGTAAGAGGAAGACCAAGGACAGGGTAGGCCCATTACTCAAAGAGGGGGACAAAACGATAACAGAAAATGTGGAAATGGCAGAGGTGCTCATCGAGTCCTTTGTTCCTGTTTCCATCAAAAAGTTTAGTAGTGACTGGATGTCTAATATAGTGAATGCCAGTAAAAATGAACTAGGATCATAGGCTAAAAAAGGGAAAGAACAAGTTAAATATTACTTAAACAAGTTAGATGTCTTCAAGTCACCAGGGCCTGATGAAATACATCCTAGAATACTCAAGGAGCTGACTGAGGAGATATCTGAGTCATTAGCAACTATCTTTGAAAAGTCATGAAAGATAACAGAGATTCCAGAAGACTGGAAAGGGGCAAATATAGTGCCAATCTATAAAAAGGAAAATACGGAAAACCTGGGGAATAACAGAGCAGTCAGCATAACTTCCTTACCTGGAAAAAAATGGAGCAAATAATTAAGCAATCAATTTGCAAACACCTAGAAGATCATAAAGTGATAAATAACAGTCAGCATGGATTTGTCAAGAACAAATCATGTCAAACCAACCTGATAGCTTTCTTTGTCAGGGCAACAAGCCTTATGGACAGGGGGAAAGCTGTAGATGAGATATATCTTGACTTTAGTAAGGCTTTTGATACTGTCTCACATGATCTTCTCATAAACAAACTAGGGAAATGCAACCTAGATGGAGCTACTATAAGGTGGGTGCATAACTGGTTGGAAAACCATTCCCTGAGACTAGTTATCAGTGGTTCACAGTCAAGCTGGAAGGGTATATCAAATGGGGTCCTGCAGGGATCAGTTCTGAGTCCGGTTCTGTTCAATATATTCATCAATGATTTAGATAATGGCACAGAGAGTACATTTATAAAGTTAACGCACAATACCAAGCTCTAAGTGCTTTGGAGATTAGTATTAAAATTCAAAATGATCTGGACAATATGGAGAAATAGTCTTCAGTAAATAGGATGAAATTCAATAAGGACAAATGAAAGGACTACACTTAGGAAGGAACAATCAGTTACACACACACAAAATGGGAAATGACTGCCTAGGAATGAGTACTAGAGAATGGGATCTGGGGGTCATAGTGGTTTTCAAGCTAAATAAGACTGAACAGTGTAACACTGTTTAAAAAAAAAACAAATATCATTTTGGTGTGTATTAGAAGGAATGTTGTAAGCAAGATATGGAAGTACTTCTTCCACTCTACTCTGCACTGATTAGGCCTCAACTGGAGTATTGTGTCCATTTCTGGATACCACATTTCAGAAAAGATGTGGACAAATTGGAGGAAGTATAGAGAAGAGCAACAAAAATAATTAATTATCTAGAAAACATGACTTACCAGGGAAGATTGAAAAAATTAGGTCTGTTTAGTCTGGAAAAGAGAAAACTGAGAGGGGACATGATAACAGTTTTCAAGTACATAAAAGGTTGTTACAGAGAGAAGGGAGAAGAATTGTCCTCATACTCTGAGGATAGGTCAAGAAGTAATGGGCTTAAATTGCAGCAAGAACAGTTTAAGTGGAACATTAGGAAAAACTTAATAACTGTCAGGGTGGTTAACCAATGGAATAAATTGCCTGGGGTGTTTGTGGAATCTCCCATCAATAGAGATTTTTAAGAGCAGGTAAGTCAAACACCCATCAGGGATGGTCTAGATAATACTTAGTTCTGCCATGAGTGCAGGGGACTGGACAAAATGACCTCTCAATGTCTCTTTAAGTCCTACGATTCTATAAATTACCATCCAGAGAAGGAAATATCATAATTAGAATGGAAATGTTTTAACTTTTGTTCTTGGGGAGGAAGGTCATACCTAATTATTAAGATTTGATTAAATTGGATAAAGCTTCAGTGTTCAGCGTAACAGAAGGAGAAAGGGGAAAGGGGAAAATGAACACACCAAGTGGACCCAGGAAAGCAATAAGTACTTATATAAACATAAAATTAGCCACAATACTGGAAACTAGGAACATTTGAGTTTAGCCCTGCCTCTGACATGAATTCTGATTTTGCTCATGCCATTTAAAACATTTGCCTCAATGTTCCCATCTGTAAAATAAAGGTAGGAAACATAACTGTTCCACAGGATGCTGTGGGATTGAGTTTGTTCCTGCATTTCTTCTCTTCAAAATGTTTTACAAATGTTCAGAAATTATTTCTGTTAATATTAATGCAGTTGTCAGAAAAGTCATTTGAAAACAAGTCACAAGTTTTGCTTCTATCTTTTATTCCCATTTTGGGAATTATCCATCACACTACTGCATGCATGTGATTTTTTGTGCAAGGTCAGTGCCAATATCAGCACAACACTTACCATCACAGGTTGTCTTCATCTCTTTAATCTTAGTACTAGAGGGACATCTACTATACATGTTCACTAGTTTCTGAACAATTGAAAATGACTGAAAGCCAAGTCATTACAGGGAAGCAATACCTCTAAAACATCAGTGTAGATTATAAAGCCAAAGATGCAGAACACATAGGTTGATAATATGGAGTTGGCCATTTAATTCTGTGCGTGTAATTTGTAAAGGCTGCCAGTCAATCTCACATTCCAGATGAGACACTTTTAATATTCCAAGGATATGCTCTGAGAAAGGTGAAGAGAGAATGCAAGTACCAGGTCTGTGAAAGAATGGTCAAACAGCTTTCATTTCTTCCACTACAGTTTAATAATTGTAATAGCCTTCAGTTCTTCTATTTAGACATAAAGTCAATAAATATATGACTACCTCTAATACAGTAATTCTGCACAGCACAAATCTATAACGTAACCACTGACTCATACTAGGAGAAATAACTGGTATACTCTGAAGATATGTGTAGACATGTCTGAGACTTTAATTATGGACCTGATTTAAAGAACTTAATGGAGTTGGCAAAGGACTTCAGTTCTAATAAGTTTGAAGTGTAGGTCCATAACTTTTCTTAAGGCCAATTCTGGCTCTAAGACACTACAAGAATAAGAAATCATGACGGTGTCATCTGTGATCTCTGTTGGCATAAAGACCTATTGTGAAAGAAACACAGGTAACAGTTTCTATACCTGGCCCTGGTTTGAAGCCTGGCTGAAGGGATACAGCATGCTGGCCACTGCCACTGGAGACCAGATGAGAAAAAGGGGATGGAGCAGCTGGTTCTTTTTACCTTCCCCTCCCAGAAGCTGCACTGCTTCTTTAAGAGAGAGCTTTGATCTATGCAGTATTTGCATTGAAAGCAGGGTAGAACCACAGAAACAAACAGGTAGAGTTTTTGCTTGGAACTGGATGAGGGAGGCCAGGGTGACCAGATAGCAAGTATAAAAAATCTGGACGGGGAGTGAGGGGTAATAGATGCCTATATAAGAAAAAGCCCCCAAAATCGGGACTGTCCCGATAAAATCAGGACATCTGGTCACCGCAAGGGAGGCTGACCAATCCTATATCCCATTAAAAGATTCAACAGTCGAGTTTGGGCTTGGAATGAGCAGAAGATGCATCATAGCACAATAGCAGCATACTGGCTTTATGCTCTACTCGCCCTAATGGCTTATATCAGTTCTGTCCTGACTGTAGATCCATATATTTACCTTGAAATGCTTTGCTTTCAAGCAATGAAAGAATGGAGGGAGTGCATGAGGACTCCTCTGCCCCATCTCCTCCCCCTCCTGTAGGCCTGCATTATGAGCACCTGTATGTCTGGACGATGGTTCTTCAGGATTATATAGTGGTAACTTTTCAAATGCTTAATATTTTAGTTATTGCAAACCTGATCATACCATGTGTACTCAGGGTAAAGTTATGGTTAAATGGGGACTACAGCTCTGACATGAACATGAATTAATAGGTTCAGGGCCATCTCTAGGGAGGTTTGGGGTCTGGGACGTAGGCGCCGAGTTTCTAATCTGCTTGGGGGGTACCCCCCCGGCTCTTCCCAGGCCCCACCCCCACTCCACCCCCATTCTGCTTCTTCCCATCCCCACCCCTTCTTGTCCCACTTCTTCCCACCCCAGTTCTGCCCACTTGCTCCTCTCCCCTCCCCGCCAGCGCCTCCTGATGCCACGAAACATCTGATCCACGTCAAGCAGTAGGCCATGAGAGGGAGGGAAGGCACTGATCATTGGGGCCCACCAGGGGGCAGGAGGTACTGTGGGGACGGGGAGGTTCTGATAGGGAGCTCCTACTTGCCCCCCCCACCTGCCCACCTGCCAGTCACCTCCCTGTTCGCCTCCTCACCCTGCTCACCCACCTGCCTCCCACTTCACTTCCCAGCCCATCTCCTCACAATTTTATCAAAGCGCCTGGACCCCGCAAAGCGCGGGGCCCAAGGCGGTTGCCCCGATTCACCGTACTCAAAGGATGGCGCTGAATAGGTTTCTTTTGTTTTTCTCTCTGCATCTGGACACTGGTGTGTTTTAAGCCAGGACATGGAGACAGTATGTCTCTGCAAGAATTCCTAATTCCCTTTGCTCTTACCAGCTTTTCTGCCCCTACATGTGACACAGTGGTCCCTTACCGGGGAAGCAAGGGAATAGCAATTCCTTGTGGAGGACAGGGGGGCAATTAGTGATTTCTGATGCACCACAAAACATTGTGTAATAGTTTTATAGGGAGTGAGGATAGCTTTCTATAGTGAATTAATCTGTTCATCTCTCTCTTCACTGTTATTCCCAATTTTTTTAATATTCTCTTCTTTATTTTAATTTGCAAAGTTCCTGTATTTAGGAAGCAACATTGAAGCAACTTCCAACACTGGACCATATTTGTGAATATATAGTTTTGGTAGCCTAGAAAGTCATGAATTAGAGAGTTCTTTCCAAGGATGAAAACATGAAAAGTTTGACACTTGTTTCTGGCCTTTTACAAAAGTCTCTCATTGACGTAAGCAATTCAAGCTACAGTTTTAAGATCCTACTTTTGGCTCAACCCAAACAATGCTTACCCACAAAAATAGTCTCAATTGCTTCAACAGGACTATTCACTTTGGAATGTACAGAGTGACATGAATACACTTTGCAGACACTGCTTTTGTTTTTGACTCCATGTTCTGATGCACCACATTCACAGGGTAACAGATTGCTAAGCATGTGCCCTTCGGATCTTTAAGACAAGCAGCCACAGTCCAAGGGCTGTAACATGCACATTGGTGCACAGGCCTGTGTCCCATGGTCCGCTACCTGTTATACCTTCGTAACAAACTGATGTCACAGAGTTATGATCTCCATGCAGTTTCAGGATGAGTAAAAAGCCATGGTTTGGAGGTTTTCCCCCCAACACCTTGATATAAAATCTGTTTTGATCACAATTTAAGATTTCTTTTTAATTATGTCTCTAGGAAAAGAGCTCATTCAAACAAATGTATTGTGACAAATCTTTAATTCTAAAGTTAAATATAATATAACAAATTTAGCATGCAGTGGTCTGCGAGGGGTTGGCCTCCAGATCAGCTAGAGTAATGAGTTTATCATTAGAATTAGGGCCACGAGGAGCACACAGAAACAATCAGATACCTTCTTTCTTATTAGCAATTTTATTAACAAGACAAACAAAATAATCAACACTGCAATATAATGAAAGAGAGAGAGAATGCAGAATGTCCAACATTTGCATTACTCACATCAGCCTTTGTGGGGAACCCCAAAGTAGGTGAGGTGATGACTCAACTGTCAGCAGGGGTCATCATCCTGGTGTTTCCTATGGCATAGAGGCCAGATAACAGCTATTACAATGTCACAAACTGTATCTTATGCATATTCATGAGAGTTTCAACCCCCTTTTCTTATCTGAACTTTCACACCCCACTTCTGTTGGGGTCCCCAATTCCCATAGGTTAATTAACCATTTATATCATATCTATGATCATTTATGTCAACTGGTTGCTGTAGCATCATTGTGGTCAACCTTTGTGAGTTTCAGTTATACATGCACCTTAAAAATATCCTAAAATACCAGTAACCTGTGTTTGTGGTTTCTTGCTTCATACCACTCCGCTGACTTATCACACTTGCTGCTATATTTCAACTTGTGATTTAAGATCACTTGCCTATCAGCTACTTGTGTCAAGTAAAAACTCAGCCCTTAATTGACTCTACTAAATGAACTATTTTACAGGTCCCAAGCCTGCTGGTTCTTTGCTTGTGTTACAACATCAATCAATTTTCATTCATTACCTAAGATACACTAAATAAATGTTTAAAAGTACTAAATAAATGTTTTCCTTTTACAAAATAAGTTCCATGTAAATTACTATCTTTAAATGTGTGATAATCCTCTTAAAATAATATTTTTCTGATTACTTGGAGTTACAAATTTTAGAGACTTTATTCTTCTGAGAATATATATAGACACCAATTAAAGACCCTTGCACTACAGAATCTTTACAGAGACAGTTACCCAACTACAAACATCTGAGTGGGGAAGCACTATTAGTTTTATAGTAAATATTTATCTCATTTCCTTTATAATACAGGATGATAGACAAAAAGTGAAATATCCTATAAAACCTATGTTTGTACTATAACCTTTTAAATATGTGATTTCATTGGCTGACCATTATCCCTTATATATCTTCAGAGGTTGCAAGTGCTGTAAAAGTAGAAAATAGTCACCCATTAAAATAAAGACCATTGAAAAGGTCAAAATAGCACTGTGTGGCCGGGTTTTTGTACACGGTGTCAGGGGATGAAAATGTATACAAGTAACACAGTCTTAAAAATTCTAATTCACATGAGGCCTAGCTATGGCCTATCCCAAAGTGAATTTCTATCAACTGACTATCCTATTATCAAGTTCAATGTTGCTTTTATGGTGTTTCCTAGATATAAGCGTATCTGCAGTTCAAAAAAATTGAATTACTCAGCAGAATAAATAAAGACACCTGTTTTAATTCAAGGACATGGTAGCAATAGAGATGCACACAAACCAGGTTAAACCAAAGAAGATCCACATAGTGTTATAAGTATAGTGCGGTGAGTCTGAACCTTAGTGTTTATGGTGGGATAGATGATGGCCCGTAGCTAAGATACAAGAGTAATTGGACAAAATAAATTGTTTACCAGTTTGTAAAATCCAATAAAGTTCAGAGAACTTCAACATCAACATAAACAATTCACCATAGTTGTACACAAGAAAAGTGAAATCACAGTCCTCTGCCCCCTGTCCCTCCCTCCCCCCAAAAAGAAGTCTCATTTTAATATTGCAGTCTGGGCTGGGTGCTCCAATAAAGTTATGCTGGGGGTAAATGCATTGCAAATATTCGAGGACCATGTCAACTCAGAAGGCACAGTTTGGTTGGTCTTCTTAGATGATAATGGAGGAGCGATACAATTGAGAGAGACAGCTGTTCATTTGGTATATGATTGGGGGCCATTAGTTAGTGGCACACCCTCGAAGTTGCAACTGTAAGAGCAAACTGGGCCTGATTTTCATTAGTGCTGATCACCCAAAAATCCAATTGAAGTCAATGGTAGATGCAGTTGATTCCCAGACATGAAAACCAGGTCCTAAATAATCAAAATATTTCTGTGGGTTTTGTGCAGAGAAAAACAAAAGCTGCTACTCTCTTTAAGAGACACAGCACACTTTCTCCCTTCCCTCCCTTGTACAAACAGCCTCCTCTTCTGCCATATCTCTACTTACCCTCCCCTGACTACACCCTTAGCAGAATACACCCTTAGCAGAATAATCAGGGACCAGTCCCTAAATACAGTGAATACAATTCTTCCCAGTCTATACAGTGGCTGCACGAAGGGCAGAAAAGATTAACTCCCTTATTTTTCTCCACCTGCACTACACAAGGGTATCCCTAAATAACTTGCTATAGACTTAAGTTTACTTATCACTGTCAATGGATCACATTTTATCTGATGAATGTTCAGCACAGTCTACCTGGCAATATTTCCACTGGAGTGTAACTTCATGCTGGCCTCAAAGTGTCTTCAATGTTTCTAGAATTCCCAATTTGAAATCCTGATACTGATGAGAGGGACTGCCTAATCTTCTTTTGACATATAGGACTATTTTGCTTTGTGCCACTAGGGTTACGTGGTGAGCTTCTAATGAGATGTTAAATGCAGACAATGTTTTACCACATTTTCAAAATAGCCAAAAGGTGAATTGGCAAAAAAAAAAAAAAAAAAAAAATTAGACTTGTAGATCAGCAACAGATGCTGCAAGATGAGCAATAAACTGACAAGAAAAAAAAAGCAAACTCACTTACTTTCAAAGTGGGAGGAAGTCTTGCTACAGAATAAAGAAAGCTTTCCTCAGTGTTTGAGCATTAAATACACATCTGTCAGCAAACATGAAGTATTACACAGCTGCCAGGCATGGCATGTCATTATTGCACAAATGAACGTGTCTCACACTGGATTGTTTTAATTATCACTTGATTCTGCTTCCCCTTCTGAAGCTAAGCAGTGCGTACTCATATCACTAGTCTCACTGAGCTGCATGAGACTATTCCAGGAGTAACAACTGCTCAGTATGAGTATGAGTGATAAGTCCTTAAAGTTTTCAGTTATAAAAATACATCAGTAGCAGTGAAGAGGAAGATGAGACGGTATCTGACTCATTTAGCAATCGACTAAAGAATTAAGTGTGACGATCTAAAACCATTTCTACCAAACTGTTCCATTTTGACCTGGCTGCTACACAGCCATATCATTAATAATTAAGTCAATAATACTCACGTATGGCATATACGGACAACTACATATGTGACAATTACAATAATAACTGGGCCCTTTTTAAATAATGAAGGGAAAGATACCTGGCACCCCATAGGTCTGCAGCGTGATGTAGTTCTGCACTAGGCACTTGTTCCCACTATGGACTTGGTGTATATAATGGCATACACCTGCTATGTTTTAAAGGCCAGTGATGGAGCTATATTTTGTGCAGAATCTTCTTCTTTTTTTGTTTTTTTGGGGGGAGGGTGTTTTGTTGGTTGTTTGTCTGATCAGGGAAAGGTGTTGGAAGATTCCTGCCATATCCTTGGGAAAAAAAAAAAAACTTATTGAATTAAGTCTAAGTATGCCTGGGTTTCATTGTGCTAAATGCAAAGTTTATGTATTATTGTGGGCCAGGATTGTATGTAAGGTTGGAGTTGGGGTGACCTCTGGTAAGCTTTCTAGCATGTGTGTAAGTTATTTTATTGATTTTAATATGTTTTCTCAGTAATGATTCTACCTTAAGAATAAATGTGCTTGCTTAGAATGGGGTGTGTGGTAACTTGTGGCAATAACAGTCGTTCACAACTTCTGAAGAGAAAGCAAAACACAGACACTGGCCTGTTTAGGCAGTCTGGCTGGCTAGGGATATCACAGTGTAGGAGGGAACTATGCAGCTTGGGGGAAAAAAACGGTCAGCAGGGAGAGATGTGGGTTTCTACCCAAGAGAGGTGATGGCTGAGGAGGCAGGAGCCTAGAGTGGGTGCTTTGGTGGATGATGGAGGAGGAATATAGATGCAGTTGCTCTGAACTGTGACCTGCAATGGGAGGTGGAGGGGAAGGGGAAGAGTGGGGAGACATCCAGCAGGTTTAGATGCTGTTGATTGGCTGCACCAGGATCCCATGTAATTAGAGTTCAACACTCATACCCATGGATGATCTTTAGATAGCCTAGAGTGGAACCCCCTCCCCAACTGCATGTAGCTGTGTGATAATTAGTACCACTTGTGTGACCTATGTTACACTCTCACACCAGGGGGCTGTTTTAGACCAAACTATTTTATTAACTTTTGTCAGAACCCAACAAACATATGCAAACATCTTGCACATGCCCCACTGCCAGACAGTCTTTTAGGTGCATTTAACACTTCTGTCCACACACACCAGAGCTGTTCACCTTTGACCTTTTTGGTATAGATCTAAACCTTAAAGTGCCAGTGTGCAGGAACACATCCAGATCTTACATACACACAAAAAGATACATTCACATTGAACTACTACAATGCACAAATTCTAATTTATGAGTAGTACAGTTACAGTTTAGGTCTTTTGCTACATCTAGTTTACTTGCTTGTACAACTAGTCAGATAGTGTATACCAAATATAAAATCCAATGACTTTTGCTTCAGAAAACTTTGCAAATCAAAGCCATTATTGTAAACCTATTTGATATGCAAAATATTTCCTCAGTATCACAAGTAAACAAATAGAAATGTATAGATTTTTTTTAAAGTATGCCATGTTGATATGAGCTTCAAAATGTCAGTCAGAGAAACGTATTTAATGTCTAATATGATAATTGATCAAAGGACAATAGCTTAAAAGCCTCACAAATACTTAAGGGATCAAAATTCCTTTTTAATCAACCCAAAGGCCTAGTATTTTAAAAAAAATATCAGCAAGTGTTCCCCTGTGTTCAGCCCCCTCTACTTGTAAGGGAGGATAGTCAGTGGTTTGAGCATTGGCCTGCTAAACCCAAGTTTGTGAGTTTAATGCTTGGGGGACACATAGGCATCTGGGGCAAAAATCTGTCTGGGGATTGGTCCTGCTTTGAGCAGGGGGTTGGACTAGATGACCTCCTAAGGTCCCTTCCAACCCTGATATTCTATATTAGTATCATACTGAACTTAATGTAATGAAAATAGCATGCCACAGGCATAGATTAGATTAAATATATAATCTCATGTTTAAGAGGAAAAGGGCTTACACTCAACAACTCAGTGAACTTTGGCTTTATTCTCTGATTTCAAGACTGAATGATGAATATGAATCCTATCAATATACTAAATTTTAAAATCATAGAAATGAAGAGCAGAAAGTGACCTTGAAAGGTTGTCTAGTTCATCCTCCTGTTCCCAGGCAAGACCAAGTAAACCTAGACCATCCCTGAATGGTGTTTCTCTAACCTGTTCTTAAAAACCTTCAACGATGGGGATTCCATAGCTTCCCATGGAAGCCTGTTCCAGAACTTAACTACCCTTATAGTTAGAGTTTTTCCCTAATATCTAACCTAAATCTCCGTTGCTGCACATTAAACCCATGACTTTTTGTAGTACCCCCAGGGGACAGGGAGAACAATTGATCCTCTCCTCTTTATAAAACCCTTTAACATTTTGAAGACTATCACGTTCCCAATTTCCTTTTCTCAAGACTAAATATGCCCTGTTTTATTAAGCTTTCCACATAGGTCAGCTTTTCTTAACACTTTAACATTTGTATTTCCTCTCCTCTGGACTCTCCCCACTTTGTGAACATTTTCCCTAAAGAGTGGCACCCAGAACTGGACACAGTACTTAAGCTGAGGCCTCACCAGTGCCAACTAGAGTAGGATAATTACCTCCTGTGTCATACATATGGCATTAGCCTTTTTTGTCACTGCAATCGCATGCTTGGCTCATATTCAATTTGTGACCCACTACAACCCCAAGATCCTTTTCAGCAGTACTGCCACCTAGACAGTTATTCCACATTTTGTAACCGTGCATCTGATTTTTCCTTCCTCAGTGTAGTACTTTGCACTTGTCTTTATTACATTTCATCTTGTTGATTTCAGACCAAATCTCCAATTTATCAAGGTTGTTTGGAATTCTAATCCTGTCCTCCGAACTGCTTGCACCCACTTCTAGCTTGGTGTCATCTGCAAACTTTATAAGCATATTTTCTACTCCATTATCCAAGTCATTAATGCAAATATTCAATAGTACTGGACCCAGTACTCACCTCTGCAGAAACCCACTAGATATTCCCTCCCAGTCTGATAGTGAAACATTGGTAACTATTCTTTGAGTATGGTCTTTCAACCAGTTGGGCACCCAGCTTATAGTAATTTAATCGAGACCACTGCTTATGAGGCTGTCATGTGGGACTGTTAAAAGTGGTACTACAAATTAAGATAAATCACATCTACTGCTTCTCCACTACACTTTACACCACTAACCGTGTCAAAGAGAAATAGGTTGTTTTGTTCTTGACAAATTCATGCTGGCTATATCTTATCACTCTATTATCCTCTAGGGGCTTACAAATTGATTGTTTAATAATTTTCTCCTGTACCTTTCCAGATATCAAAGTGTTTTATAATCCCCCAGTCCTCTTTCTACTGTTTTTAAAGCTAGGTACAATGATTGCCCTTCTCCAATCCTCTGAGACCTCACTCATCCTCCATGAGTTCTTCAAGGTAATTGCTAATAGTTCCAAGATTGCTTCAGGTAGATTCCTAAGTACCCTACAATAAATTTCATCAGGCTCTACCAACTTGAATACATTTAACTTAACTAAATATTCTTTAACCTGGTTTTTCTCCTATTGTGGCTTGTGTCCCCTCCCCCTTGTTGTTAATATTAATTGTGTTGAGTATCTGGTTGCCATTAACCCTTTTTAATGAAGACTGAAGCAAAATAAGCATTAAACCTTAGCTTTCTTGATGTCATCACTTGTTGGTGCTCCTTCCCAAATAAGTAGGAGACCTACACTTTCTTCATTTTTCTCTTGCTTTTATCATTTTATCATTTGAACCTAGTTTGGTGACTCAGTGCATAAAGATATTCTTCTCCTTCTTGGGTAGGTGGATCTCATTTCTTCCCAGAAGACCTTCTTCCTGAAACAGCATCCTGTGGTTAAGGAACCTAAAGCTCTCCTATCAACACTATCTGCCCAGCCATGCATTCATCTCCAAGATGCACATGTTCCTGCCTAGGCCCTTACTATCAACTGGAACACAACTTCCACCCCCAACTTATTGCGTTGGTCCCAGAGTCCTGTAGTCCCTGCTGATGTGTTCAGACTCTTACCTGGCAGTATCATTAGTTCCCACATGGATAAGCCATATGGGGTAATGGACAGAGGGATGGATGAGCCTCAGCAACTTTTCCATAATATCTTGGACATGGGCTCCAGGTAAGGATCACCCCTCCTGGGAAATGACTGGTACAGGACTCAATTGATAAAGAATTAAAGGAGGATAATATAATCAATGACTATCAATATGGGTTTATAGAAAATAGATCCTGTCAAACTAAAATAATATTTTTCGGTG
Source organism: Malaclemys terrapin pileata (assembly GCF_027887155.1). Classification (NCBI taxonomy): domain Eukaryota; kingdom Metazoa; phylum Chordata; order Testudines; family Emydidae; genus Malaclemys; species Malaclemys terrapin. The sequence goes on along the minus strand of NC_071506.1, from coordinate 145,228,436 downwards.
AGTTTGGTTGATAAAGGTAACAGTGTTGATGTAATATCCTGTAAGGCATTTGACATGGTATCAGACAACACTTTAGTAGTAGTTTAAACATCTAGTTTAAAAACTAGAACGATATAAAATTAATATGGCACATATTAAATAGATTCAAACTGATAGGTCTCAAAATTTAATGGTAAATGGGGAATCATTATCGAAAGGATGCATTTCTAGTGGGGTCCTGCATGAATTGGTTCTTGACGCTACACTATGTAACATTTTTATAACTGACCTGGAGGAAAATACAAAATCATCACTGATAAAGTTTGAGGATGACACAAAAATTGGAGAAGTGAAAATAATAGAGAGGACAGGTCTCGGACAGTGTGATCTAGATCACTTGGTAAGCTGGGCACAAGCAAACAACAGATTTTTAATATGGTTAAGTGTAAATGTATAAATCTAGGAACAAAAAAATGGGGGACTCTATCCTGGGATGCAGAGACTGAAAAATATTTGGGGGTCGTGGTGGATAATCAGCTGAACATGAGCAACCAGTGAGAGGCTGTGGCCAAAAGGACTAATGAGATGCTTCAATTCATAAACGGGAATCTCAAGTAGTAGTAGAGAGCTTATTTTACCTCTATATTTAATACTGGTGCCACCACTGCTGGAATACTGTGTTCAGTTCTGGTGTCTACAGTTCAAGAAGAATATTGATAAATTAGAGAGGGTTCAGAGAAGAGACATTAGAATGATTAAGAATTAGAAAACATGCCTTATAGTGATAGATTCAATGAGCTCAATCTATTTATTTTAACAAAGAGAAGATTATGGCATGTGTTATACCAATCAGACTAGATGTTCACAGTGGTCCCTTTTGTCCTTGGAATCTATGGATTTATAAGTCTGTGCCAGTCTTTTGTACTTACCCTTAGCAATTTGTTCACATTTAAACTTTTTGTAGGTTTCCTTTTTGATTTTAGATCATTAAAATGCTCCTGATATAGCCATATTGACTTCTTACTATTCTTCCTATGTTTCCTTTGCACCAAGATCGTTTGCTTATGTGTGATAACAGGAATGCACTTGTCTCTGAAAGACTTTTTCATATTAATCTAAAAGTGACAACAGCATCCAAAAAGATGGCATCTGGTGCTCTTAGCTCTGCTAATGAAGTGCTCCCGTCTTCAACTATCAGCGACCTATTATTTATTTTTGCTCTCATCTCTAACTTTCAAATTCAGCCTTTTGCAAAGTTAGATGTTCCCTTTTATCTTTACATTTACCCAGTCTTTCCATGCCTCTAGTTTTCATACCTACAAGGATAGGTCTTTAGGAGGAGGCTGTGGCTGGCATCATTATTACATACCAAAAAAGGGAGGAGAGGCAGCTGTGTTTGTAGGGACGGAGGTTCATAGGATATAATCCTGTGCGTTTCAAAAGTTAAGGGACTTTGGATAAGTCCCCATTAATAATTACAGAGCCTACTCCACTAGAATTAGAACTCTGTGAATCCATCTGATTTGGTTTGATATCGCATCTGTGCAAACCCACAGACAGGGGTTGCCAATGTTTGCCTTAAGTGTTATGGCTTTAATCTGGCAAACCAAAAATGAGCTCAGGGAAAGTTTTCCTTCTAAAACTGGGATGTATGTGTGCCAGCACAATTAAGAGGCAGTGCCCAAGAACTGAGGGAATTGAATGTAATGGTGTAAGCCACAGCCTTACTTACTTCTCAGTCACAGCCACAGACGAAATGCATTCTCTTTCCCATACAGATCAGGCTCGACTGAATGCAGTGTCTGAGAAACCAGGTGAAAATGGCTTCCACTGCATTGAGCTAACCATCCTGAACAAATGGGCCAACTGGGGTACAGGGGAAAAAAAACATGCACCTGTTATCCGATGATTTGCCCCATGTGAGGAATCAGGTTAAAACTCAAAACATATCATAAACAGTTGCCTAATAAAATTTGAGTAACCAGACACAGCAATTAAAATTAGAGAATAATTCAACAAAATAAGAATCTAAAAACTTTCACAGGTAGTGCATGGACACAAACAGAATTCAAATGAGCCAGTGCTGATTCACAGAGATGCAAGTTGAACCTCTGTCCAGTGCTGAGTTTGGGTATTTTTTATAATTTGAGCTGCACCGTTTGTAGAGCTCTAATTAAGACAAAGTTTGAATAATCCATTTTACCTCCAAATATGATATTAAATGTAACAGTTCCTAATGATCATATATGATCCAGTTAATTATGGTGAACTGCAGCAGTGAGACTGAGAATTAATGGTAGACTGATATAATTATCTGCTATCAATATCCAGTTTATTTTAAGAGGCTGTCAAAACATTTTAAAATGTAAAGATTTCCTAAAGTCATTCTGAATAGTAATTAACAAGAGGTCTCTTTGTTCAAAGTCTTATGGAGGAGGCTAAAAATCAACCATGATGAGATTGTTTTTATTTATCAACATAAAATTTGATTTCTAAATTAAATTTTTTTTTGCATATCTCGTTACTCTGTTATTTTTTATCACTTATAATACTAAGAAGATACAGTTTTAAGACTTGATAAAGCATTTTTACTCCTACAGGATTTGCATTTTTTTTTCATTTTGAGTAGTAAAAATACAGCTGTGACACATGCAGTGCATCAATATTTTTTAACCCTTAGATTAGCCTAAATTGATTTTGTTTTAACTTCTACCATTTTAAAAGAGAAGTATTAATTAATCAACCTACTCTCTAGCTTTTTGGGTAAAACCAACTGTGTCATCAGTTGATCTCACACTCTATGAGAAAGTCATATCTTGCTTTTATAGGCGATAGGCTCTATGATCTAAAAATGTCTTTTTCACTCAAGTACTATGATCCTACTATGCTGAGCAGATATAAATTAGGAAATCTGCAAGGATAATGCTTACCCTCATGGTTGAAAAGATCTTTGTGGTCAATAAATTAAAAAAATCCTGTGTAAGTAATGTAACATATAATGACCATTGAATCCATTGAACATGAGTAACGCCTAGGCTTTGTAAATTCAAATCCAACTCTGGGCAGAAATCTCGTGGTGGACAGGGGGAAAAGGGGAAAAAAGAGGCATGTTGCTACAATCTGTGTATCAAAGGTGATTTGGGGTGGGGGGCAGATTTGTTTATTTAATTATAAGGAAATGTAATCTGAGTATATCAGAAAATTTAGAATGTGTTCAAGCTATTTTTGAAAAGAAAAAGTATACATTCAAATGCTTGCTCAGGGATGACAAAGGATTAGGGGGCAGAGGAGTGGAGGGGTGAGGAGGAGATGTGTTGGGACTGAAGCAAGTGGGGAGGAGACTATGGTGTGCAGAGAAAGGTAACACAGAGAACAGGAGCAGTTAACAGGGGAATCTTGCGAGGAAGTTCTCCAAGTGATGAAGGAGTGACTATGTGACCATTGGGGTGAGTTTGTTATCGTCAGTGTGTGTGTGTGGTGTGCTTGCTGCTTGGCTAAAGTAGGTAATGTGGTGTGTTTGTTTTGGGAATTGTGTGCTGAGCCTAGTGGCCTCCTAGAAAAGCCTAAGAACGTCTTAATGAGGCTTTGATTTCCAAGCCCTTTAGCACCCATCAACCCTTAACCAAGGGGTAGGACTACTCAGAGAGAACTGGGGTTTAATATGTCCACTCCTAAGCAATCAGAGGAGCTAGCAAACAGGAGAGTTTTGTGAGGGAGCTTAGAGGGGGAATGGGAGAGTGTGGGGGTCTAGACACACTTAATTAATGTTCTTTAAACTTAAGACAGTAAACACCACTGATAAAAATAAGACAACAATAAAAGAAAGAGCTGCAGGAGTAAAAAGAGAATGCAGGCAGAAGTCCAGCAACAGAATGGGGGCTATCCAGTTTATTGCACTGAATACAGCATGTATGATTATCTGCCTTCTGGGTGGGTGGCATATATGTGCATTTGGCGCAAGGAGTAACTTGCCCTAAGAGACCGTGTACGGGCTTTGGAGACCACAGTGGTTGAGGAGCTAAGGGAAACAGAAAGGTACACAGATGAAATTTTCTGGGACACAGTAGAACAGTCCTACCCCTAGTCTGACAGCGTATGTGCTGTTGAGAAGGCTGAAAGAAAATCTCAGTGAAGGAGAATATGAAATTGGAGCAGAGGGAAATGATCAGATAGTAGGGACCCTCCTTCCAGATGATGTCACGATATTCTCTCACCCTGAGGATACGTCTTCAGGGGAGAGAACTCCATTTATTAGGAAGAGACAGGTAATAGTAATGGAGGATTCAATCATTAAAAACATAGATAGTTGGGTTTGCAAAGACCGGGAAAACCGCATTGTGACTTGTCCGTCAGGTGCAAAGACTGCGGATCTCTTGAAACATCTAGATAGACTTATGTGTAGTGTTACTTATGTGTTACCAGGGAAACAATGTAAATGCTTGTACAAAAATGTAAGGAGCTGGGGCAATAAAATGGAGGAACTGGAACTACTAGTGCAGGAGGTCAAACCAGATATGTCATAACTATAAAGGGAAGGGTAACAGCCCTCCTGTGTACAATACTATAAAATCCCTCCTGGCCAGAGACTCCAAAATCCTTTTACCTGTAAAGGGTTAAGAAGCTCAGGTAACCTGGCTGACATCTGACCCAAAGGATCAATAAGGGGACAAGATACTTTCAAATCTTGGTGGGGGGAAGGCTTTTGTTTGTGTTCTTTGTTTTGGGGGTTGTTCGCTCTTGGGACTAAGAGGGACCAGACATCAATCCAGGTTCTCCAAATCTTTCTGAACAAGTCTCTCATATTTCAAACTTGTAAGTAAACAGCCAGGCAAGGCGTGTTAGTTTATCTTTGTTTTCTCAACTTGTAAATGTACCTTTTGCTAGTGTGTTTATCTTTGTTTGCTGTACTTTGAACCTAAGGCTAGAGGGGGGGTCCTCTGGGCTCTTTAAGTTTGATTACCCTGTAAAGTTATTTTCCATCCTGATTTTACAGAGATGATTTTTACCTTTTTCTTTAATTAAAAGCCTTCTTTTTAAGAACCTGATTGATTTTTCCTTGTTTTTAGATCCAAGGGGGTTGGATCTTGATCCACCAGGAGTTGGTGAGAGGAAGGAGGGGGGATGGTTAATTTCTCCTTGTTTTAAGATCCAAGGGGGTTGGATCTGTATTCACCAAGGAATTGGTGAAGAGTCTCTCAAGGCTACCCAGGGAAGGGAATTAGCTTTGGGAGTGGTGGCAGTGGACCAGATCTAAGCTGGTAGTTAGGTTTAGAAGGTTTCATGCAGGCCCCCACATTTGTACCCTAAAGTTCAAAGTGGGGAAGCAGCCTTGACAAGATATAATAGAGATATTATAGAAACATGGTGGAATAGCACTCATGACTGAAATATAGGTATTTAAGGGCATATGCTGATTAGGAGAGATAGGTATAAAGGTAAAGGTGGCAGGATAGCATTGTACATCAACAAAGTGTTAACCTAAAGAAGTAAGAAGTGATAGTATTGGCAAAACAGAATATGTCTGGGTTAAAATCACTTCGGCGAAGAATTGTAAAATAGTCTGTTGGGATAGTGTTAGTGGTCTCCTGTAGACCTCCAGGATCAGACTTGGACATGGATAGAAAGCTTTCTAAAATTATTAGAGAGAGAAACATTTTTAGGAATTGGGTCATAATTGGAGACTTTAACTTCCTGGCTATAGATTGGAGAATAAATGCTAATAATACTGGTAGGGCCAAGTTACTCTTGGATGTGATGCAATTTTAGATTTGGTTTTGATAAGTACATCATAAAAGGACATCATAAAAGAGCTGGTTGTAGACAATAACCTTGGATTTAGTGATCACAAGCTGATTCAGTTTAAGTTAAATGGAAAGATAATCAAAACCAGGTTGATAACTATGGTATTTGACTTCAAAAGGACAGATTTACTTAAAAAGAGTCAACTAGATTGAAGAGCTCAAGGGCTTAAATGTGGAGGAGGCTTGGAATTTCTTCAAATCAAAAATACAAAAACTATCTGAAATTTATATTCCAAGCAAGGAGAAAAAGCTTCTAGAGAAAGACTCCAGACCCAGCTGGGTGAATAACCACCTGAAAAAGGTTACTAGAAGTAAGGAGACTGCCTTAGAGAATGGAAAAAGGAAGGAAAGCAAAGAAAGTGGGAATAAAGTCAAAATTGCTAAAAGTCAGGTTGGATTAGTTCTTGCCAAGGAAATTAAAATAAATAATAAGAGATTGTTTTAGTTATATAAATAAAAAGAAAATAAGAAAAGATGAGGTTGGGCTGCTATGCAAAGTGGATGGGAAGGAGAATTAAAATCTAGCCAAAAACTAAATGAATACTTTGACTCATTTTTCAATAACAATGATAAAATATGGAACATGTGTATGCAGGCCGTATGACTGATGGAAATAAGTGTGTAGAAGTGAAAATGACCATACCTGAGTTTAATGTGTTAAAATCAGTTGGACCAGATTATTTCCACCCTAGAATACTAAAAGAATTGTCACATGAGATTGCTAGTCCGCTATCAAGGATTTTTAATAAATAAATATTTAGGGGCAATACTATATGACTGGAGAATAGCTAACTTCATACTTAAGTTTAAAAAAAAAATCAGAAGAAAAGGGATCCGGGCACTTACAGACCTATTAATTTGACCTCAGTCATATGCAAGGTTTTAGAACAAATTGTGAAGGACAGAATAATTAAATTAATGGAGGTAAATGGAAAAGGTGAAGCAATGTAAAATGGCTTTACCAAAGGTAGATCATGCCAAACTAACCTGATTTCTTTATTTGAAAAAAATAACTGATTTTTTTTAGATAAAAGGAAAGTGCAAAACTTTAATACACTTGGACCTCAGTAAAGCATTTGACATGGTACCACATGGGAAATTATTTGTGAAGATGGGGATCAGTACAAGAATTGTAAGGTGACTAAGGAACTAGATAAAGGAGAGAAAACAATGAGTTGGGCTGAAAAGTGAATTATCAGACTGGAGGGAGGTTACTGGGTTCCTAGTGGAGTTCCCTAAGGATCAGACTTGGAACCAATCTTATTCAATATTTTCATTAATGACTTTGGCACAAAAAGTAAGAGTATGCTAATGAAATTTGCTGAGGATACAAAGTTGGGATGTATCATCAATACAAAGAAAAATCGGAATATTATACAGGATGATCTGGATGACCTTGAAGACTGGAATGACAGAAACAGGATGAAATTCAATAGAACAGAGTTCAAGGTCATATGCTTAGGTCTAATAATAAGAGATTGTGGTACAAGCTGGGAGCTCATCAGTTGGAAGCAACAGAGAAGGAGAGAGACCTGGATGCATGGGTCAATCATGGGATTATTATGAGCCACCAATGTGATGTGGCTGTGAAAAAGACAAAAGCCATCCTAGGATGTATCAGGTGAGGCATTTCCAGCAGAGACAAAGCATCATTAATGTCAATATACTAGGCACTGGTATGACCTCATTTGGAATACTGTATACAGTTCTGGTCATCTATGGACAAGAAAGATTAATTTAAAAACCGTAACAGGTTATAAGCACCTGCAGACTTGAAAGTTCAGGGCTGTGGACACATCTGCATTGCCACTGGAGGCTTAGCCTAAGCTCCCATAGGAGGACCCTGTGAGACTGGGCTCTGCAGGAGGTACTGCTCAGCAGGATCAGAGTGGTGGCCCCTCACAGCCCACTGACTGGATGGTACCAGTACTTAAAACAGGAAGCCATGAAAGGAACTTTCTGAGCAACAACACAGACTGCCTGCTGTCTGTCTCTGCTCCAGACACTGCTTGCAATCGACCCTAGACGCCTGCTTCTGATGCTGGTTTGTCCTTGACTCTGCTTTTTGATTGCGGTCTGTATCTTGGTGCCAGACACCGATATGGTAACCTGACCCCACCTGCCTCCTGACATCTGATTTGCAGTCTGCCCTCTGGCCCATCTCAGACTCTGATGTCTCAGTATCTGACTCCTCCTGACTCTTGACTCTAGCTCTAACCACTAGGTCTTACTGCCTTCATCCTAGCTGTGACACAGCGGTGCACAGACGAGCCACTAGGATGATCAGGGGGATGCAGGGCCTATTTTATGAGACGAGATTGGAACAGTTTTGATTATTTAGTCTACCAAAAAGAAGGCTAAGAGGTAATCTGATTGCTCTTTATAAATACATTAAGGGGGTAAATACTAGGGAGAATGAAGAGCTATTTAGTTAGTTACCCGTTTGTTCTTGTGCCAGCTATTTGTAAAGGACAGTGCGGGCACAAGAACAAATGGGAATGAACTGGCCAGGAACAAATTCAGGCTGCAAATTAGAAGGTTTCTAGCCATCAAGGAAGTGCGGTTCTGGAACAGGCAGGAGTTGTGGGGGAAAACAACTTAAATTAGTTTTACAAGAGAGCTGGACAAAGTTATGAGTGCTATTGTATGGCAGGGTTGCATGAGATGGTAGGGAGCAGGGCTCATTTCCAGTTTATGTCTTACGTTCCTAAAACCTCATGTTTCATGGTTTCAGCCAGCAAGCTGGAGGGATCAGGAAGGGATTCCCAGACCTCCTGCCCCCAATATATTGGGGGATTTTTTGTAATTTTATATCTTCTTCCTCTGAATCATCAGGAAAAGCCAAGGATGCAGATGGGACATTGGTTGAGGAGGGCCAAGTCTCTGGAGTGGCACTGAGTATTCTGTCTCTCACATGCTTGGCTGACTGGTTCTTGCTCACAATTTCATGATCTAACTGATCACCATATGTGGGGTTCTGAGGAAATTTCCCCCCAGGTCAGATTGGCAGTGCCCTTGGGGGATTCTCACCTTCCTCTGAAGCATGTGGGTGCAGGTCACTGGCCAGAATTATCTGGGTATAATAATTTTCTTGCCATTACGGGGGCCCTCAGTCACTTGTGCACTTCGGTCCCTCCTATTCTTTGCCACACAACAGTCTAGTCTTCTGTGGGCTGTAATATTTTAGTCTAATTTCCATTGTAGGGTTTGGTGTGGTGGTGCTGGATGGTGCTGGTGTCCTTTGATATACTAGACTAGATCTGGTGGTCCCTTCTGGATTTGAATCCTATGACTCTATGACTATGTTTTGTGTGCTCAAGATATCCTTATGCCCAATGTGTCTGCTCATATGTCTCTAGTGGCACTAGAAGTAGAGAATACAATATGAATGCAGCAATGACTTGAGTCATACCTGCATTATCAGCATTTGCTAAGGTAATTCTCTCTCACTCTGCTGCCTGTGGCTGCAGTGCCTACAGAGAGAGAGAGAGAGAGAGAGAGAGAGAGAGAGAGCTTCTCTTGATAGAGAGAGACTGTGTGCAAAGCATATGAAGATTTAGGCAGCTCTGTTCACCAGGAGAGTCAAGAGAATGGGATTTCATGAGTATGTATTTGAAATCTATGCTCAAGGAAACTGTCAGCAGAACCCAACTGATTGTAGCTGACAGGGCAAAACTGCATATTTTGGATTTTTATTGTGCAGCCAGAAATTATGTGAAAGGGAAAATTTAACTGCATATAAAAGTTACTGATTTGTATATATGAAATCTTAATCTCATTATACTCCCTATTTTAAGGAGGCAAATGAAAAGGAATTTGTTAGTACGCATGAGTTATGCTAAATGCGTGTCTTAAGACCAGTACTAATTAGGAATACAAAGTAAATGTACAAATATTTTAGTCCCAATGGCATGCTACATATAATATGGGTTAAACAAACACATTTTTGGAATTAATGCATCACCACTGCACTGTAGCCAAGTACACATTTTTACATCTACATAATTACTACATGCTACAGAACATACATTGCCTTCAATAATAGGTACCAAGTATTAATATTATACATGAATTCAAATAAAACAAAACCCAGGGACCAGAAGTGAAAAAAAACTAATATAAGTCTAAGCCTTGATCTCTAGACACACGTTTATTTACAGAATTGTAATAAATTAACATAGAAGATAATTGCTTGATCTTAGCCATCAATTATCTCCAGAACAAATATAAACTATGAAGAAGAGTAACTAAGAGGCCCAATCCTGCAAACCCTTACTTGCATAACTAAGAGTTTTTCACTCAATGGGTTTTGGTGGATGCAGCTCTACTTCCAGGAAAAGAAAGTGCTGCTTTTCTAAGGGTTCAGTATACATTACTTGTGATGTTTTTCAGATTATTTTGTTTAATAGAGGATCGTCCATTTATAGCTCAATTTCTAGTGTAGAGAGTTAGACTAAACACTCAAAACACATTTTACTACAGGCAATTGCAAAGTTATACATCTTGGAACCAGGAATGCAGGTCATATCGACAGAATGGGGGGCTGAAAGGGATTTAGGGGTCATGGTGGACAAGCAACTCAGCATGAACTTCCAATGAGAAGCTGTGACAAAGGAGGGCAAATGCGACGCTTGGATGTATAGACAGGGAAGGGAATTTTACCTCTGCATATGGCATTAATGAGACCGATCCTGGTATATGGCATACAGTTCCGTGTCCACATTTTTAAAAGGATGTTGAAAAGCTGGAGAGGGTGAAGAAAAGAGCCACAAAAATGATTCAAGAGAAAGAGGAAATGCCTTAGAGCGAGAGACTTAAAGCGAGAGACTATTTCATTTATCAAAAAGAGGACAGAGGTGTACCTTGATTACATTGTTTATATTCCTTCATGGGGAGAAAATACCTGGTACTAAAGGATTCTTTAATCTAGTGGAGGAAGTCATAACAAAAACCAGGGGCTGGAAGCTGAAGCCAGACAAATTCAGATTAGAAATAAGGTACTTTTTTTAAATAGTGAGGATGATTAACCATTAGGTTAACCTGAGACAGATATTATGGACACTTTGAATATCCAAAGACTATAGGATCAACTTTATATATTTTATATGTATCTTTATAGGTTAGGAATTGTATTCTTGCTCCATGAGGGGAGCTGAAGAGTATCATGCAGGCACTAAAAATCACCGGGAGGTAATTAATTCAAATCCCTAGAGAGGTACCGAGTCTGGAGATGCCTCACCCGCCTCCAAAGGGGAAATTGCATATACTGGTTTCGGCTGTTTAAAGAACACAAGCAAATGAACAACTGAACTGTATAAGTGACTACCCTAGCATAGGGAGGGAGGTCACTCTCATCAGATCCAAGAAAGTATTAGCATGAGAATGTGACCAGAGGAACAGGTCCTATGGAAGACCTGAAGTACTTTGAAACCTGCCAGAGTCTCCATGGGGAAGATGAGTCATATATGGTCTGCTGTGACCTACATATAAGCTATTTATTGTTTTCAAGATATGTTTTCTTTGTAATGCTTTTGTTCTCAATAAGTAATAATTTGCTTTTAAAAAGGCTGGCTACTGGGTAATCCTGTCACTGTCTCTGAGAGAACAGGACTGCAGTTACTGAACTAACCTCATACCTGCTGAGGTGATCACAGTAAATTGTAGGAGTGATTGCGGTTTAAATCCTGGGACAGAAGGAGAGAGTTGCAGTACTCAGTCCCCAAAAAGGATACAGCTAGAGGCTTCAGATCCGAGTGCCTAGTCAATGAGGCTATGAAGGAATCAGAGGTGCAGTTACCTCAGGAACTGTGGCACAAACTACCAAGAGAAGTGGTGGATTCTCATCTCTTGAGGTGTTCAACTCAAGACCGGATGCCATTCCGGAAGGTGAGCTTTGGCCAAACACAAGCAATTGGGCTCACTACAAACTTGGTGAAATTAACCACCTCCCTGACAACTAGGTTGGTCAGAGAAGCAAATACAGATTAACTTGGTGAAATGTAACCACCTGTGATATACAGGATTTCAGACTAAATGCTCTAATGTTCCCTTCTAGCCTAAAACTCTATGAAAATACCCTGTAATGGCATTCTGGGAGTGCAGTTCAGTAAGGGGTTGTGTCACCACTTACCCTGCAACCCTGGTTCCTTACAATGCTTCGCTGCTGAGATGCTCACAGTCATCCTGCAAGCAGGCAGATCACACCCTGAGTATCTGTGTACCACACAGCCCTGGTTCAGCAGCTCTGACCCCAGCAACCTGTCTACAGCCCCACCAGCCTTGGTTACAACCAGCAAGGTGACCTCAACATAATCCCAGCTCTGAATTTTCCCAAAACTTTGTATTCTGTAATGTCCAGCCTTCTCCTGGACAGTTCAGAGAAATAATAAGATTTGTTTGTGCCTCTAAAGACACAAAAGCACCTCACAGCTTATTAGCTTGATTGACTTAAATACACCCCTCCCTTCAGACATAGCACTGAGTTTCATAGTGAAAATAAAGGAAATTTATTAACAAAATGTACACAGGATTAAGTGAGTTCAAGTATAAGGAATAAAGATAGAAAGGGTTATAAAAATAAAAGTGAAAACACACATCTAAAAGTCCAAAACTTAATTTAGTAAGGTGCAGGCTTTGTTTATGATGTTTTCTCTCACCAATCTACCTTCTTCTCTGCCATGGCTGACATTCCCTCAGGACCTTCCACAGAAGTACTAGATGCTGGCTTCCCTTATCATGCTAGGTCAAAGATCTTTGCCTCAGCAGGTTTCTCAACTATATTTAGTTCCCAGAGTCTTCCCTTCCCCCCCCCCCCCAATTGGTTGAAGGACACATCTGTCTCAGCTGGCAAGATCTCTGTTCCATTGTGTCTAAATGACCTCATGCTGTTCTTCCCTTCCTGTGGGCTTCCCAACTCCCTGCTGATTTGAATGTAAATGGGGCTTCCATTGTTTTTGGTCACACTTTGCCTACTTTACCTGGAGACAGGTAGATAGCTGTGACTTTCCCTCCTATCTGGGAGAGACCTGTTTTGTTCCTTTGTTTGAACATAAGACTGTAAAGCCTAATATCAATGAGTACCCATAATTCCTTCTATAGTGTTAATACATACGTTTTACAATTATATTAGTCACCAGTGCGTCATAGACTTTCATAAAACACCTCACTCAATAAACTTTTATAACACAGTAATATTGTACACAATTAGTTAATCCAATTGCTTATTACTTGAGGTTCAGACCCTCTGTCTTTATAGCCAAGATAAAGTTTCTTTTACCCTGCCAGAAGCTGTCTCCTATCCCGCTTGTTAGATTGATAGATTTGTTTACCTAACATGTAAATGGACCTTCCTTGTCACTCCCTGACAACTAGGTTGGTCAGAGAAGCAAATACAGGTTCCTTTGTCTAGGGCAGACCTGTTTACCAACTCCTCCTGACATGCCTGGCTTAAACCCATTTTAGTCATAATTTCAGCATATATCCATATCTCTTCAAATATACTGCGGACATATATCACAAAATAATATTAATGATCAGTGAGGAGTTATTTTTCCAATGACATACTACATAACACCTTTTAGATACAGATTATAACCATACACTGAATTGGTCAGGCCAGCTAGAACTCGTCACCTGATACCTCATGACCCTTGTCATCTGGAGCTGGAATATTCTTAGAATCACACCTCCCCCCTCACAAAACTGCAGGAGGAGCAATCAGTGGCCGACCCAGAGACAGCAGGTTGGAGCCTTCTTTCCTGGACAGGGCATCTACCACCATATTTTCTTTCCCCTTTATATAGAAGAAATCTGTTTTGTCACCTTTGTCTGTTTACAGTCTCCAGGATGTACAGAGTGTATCCATAATTTCACCTACTGAGTTGTTACAAACATTTCACAGTGACACTAATGACCAGTGTGTTATTAGATTTCAAACAATTTATTAGTGTCACCTTTTAATAAATATCATGACACCAATGTGTGAGGTGTAGTGGGTATATCAGGTCTGACAAAAGTCGCTGACACAGAGCAGTGAATCACAAAGTCACAAACCCATACATTGTGCTTTCTTTGCCTTTTACTGTGCATCTTCATTGGACAGATGAAAAGCTATGTTGTCTCTGCCAGGATTGTGTGGAATATTACTTTGCTCTTCTAAATTCTCTCATGTTTTATTAAAGCATAAGACCAAAAAAAAAAAAAAAAAAAAATCTATGAACAACATGACAGAAATTGGGGATGGGGGGAAAGCAAGGTAATTTCAAGTTATTGTTAACTTTTTGTCCTGATGGATGATGCTGAGGGAAAAGGGCATATTATTGTGAGTTCAGGATATAGCGTCGGCCTTAATTTTAAATCATAAATGGCTGTGACAAAAAGAGCAATAGCCAGTGCTGGCATGCCAGAATGGACTAAGAAATAATATATGAGGACAGAAGCTAGAAATACGATCAGGTAATAACAAAAGGATATTCAGCCTGGAAAAATGCAAGCTAATGCCTTGGGGAAAAAAGTTTGAATGCGAAGAATCAGTGGGGAGAAGAAAGTAGGAAATAGCAATACTCAAAGAGCTAGTGGTGACAGTGCATAGTCAATTATGTAAGAACTTGCAATGCACTGTGACAGCAATATAGGAATGCAAATTTGTATTACATGTGTGAAGGCTTGATTAAAATTGACTAGTGGGCACACTTTAATATGTTATTAATGTATGTTGAGATTTTTCAAACATATTTAGTCACACAGCTCCTATTAATTGTAATGGGAATTGTATGACTAAACCCTTTTTTTGGAGTGGGGAGGAGGGTTAAAATAGTATTTAACAGGAAGGAAGAAAAGTTGTGAGGGTGGTAAAGAGTGGGGTGTCACACTAGGTTGAAAGAAAGAAAACAATAGAACTAATCCTGGGGGGAAATATTGTGAGATTAGATGGAAGAGCAGAAGTGGTAGAAGCCCCAGAATGTGGACATTTAACACTGGGTTGGACAAAGCATCAGAGAATATAGTTTACTGCATTGTCTACACTAATGCTTAGATGTATAAGGCATCCGAAGCCAAAAATTTCCTTGAGTTTATTCATGTATTTGTGAGCAGGTTTTCTTGCCCTGCTGTAAAAGAAGTAAACATAGAATGTAATCCAAATTCTCCTCCTTTTTTGAGGCTTGGACTTACTAACAGTAGAAATAGTAATACAATAGATCAACCCAAACTGTATTCCAGACTTGGCTGTTCCTAGGCTTCCTCCTCAAAGACATCTGTCAGACTAGTGTTATGCCCAGACAGCCACTCCCACATCCCTTGCAATCAGGATACAGTTAATAAGCCACACCTGCCACAATGAGTCAGCATCTCCCAGTAAAATTCCATAATCTGCTAACAGGATGAGTCAACAGAAAACCTTCTAACAATAAATATCTTTTTAAGGTGGGAGCAGAATACTTGATCATGAGCAACAACATCTTCTAAGATGTCCTGAATTATTCCTTTTAATTACTTCACTAAACACAAGCAAATATAGTTTTTACTTCCAGTAGCCACTTTAAGCATTTGGGCAAGATCTGCAATCATCTGTTTTCACCAGTGTTTCTGTTCCAATGCAATTCAAGTCACTGTGTTCTCTAGAACTAGGCTCTATTCTCACTGATGCCCTCGATTCTTCTCCCAGAGCAGATGGTTTAACATTGACATCTGCACCATCTGTAGGCATTCCAGGCCAGCTTTGGATATTTGCTGCTTAACACTTCCAATACAGAAATGATATTCTAGAGCCAAATGAAAGCCCATTTCAAACTCCATGTCTACCTCTCTCTTGTACCGCTGTCAAAGCGTCTGTGGCACTTGTACTTCAAACACTTAACTCTCCTCTTCCCAGCAGAAAACAGACCATCCACCCCTCGGACACCCTTTCTCCTCTAATGGAGATAGCCAGGGCTTGTTGCCATTGCTCCAGCTCACTCCTTACCATGAGAGAATCAGAAGGCAGGAAACTGCCTCCTTTTACTCCCTGACTGGATGCAAAGTCTCAGAATTTAGAGTAACTTGTTCTTTAGCCATCCATTCGTTTTAAACTTAAGTTTAATTCAGTGTTTTTAATGACCATTATAAACATTTTATCAGCCACCCTGCTAATTTTATTAAACTTACTTCCTTAGCATTACCTTTTCAGATACTGAAAGCATTCCCTGATGGCTGATGAGAAGGGAACAATTATTCCTTTGCCCAAAAAGCTTGAGAGCCTTTCCTAATAGGAGAAACATATAACTGCATCATTGTGTTGTTTTGTATGTATGTGCAGCAGGGGGAAAGTTTAGTTTGTTTTCAGTAAAGCTACATGTCAGACTAATGTTACCAAGTTATTAAGTAGCATTAAGAATATATAAAAGGCATTTGAGTAGTCAGAAATGTGAGTATTGAATAAAGGGAAAGAGAAAATCAAATGTAACAAACCCATCAAATACTCCAAGTGTTTGCCTGGCATGCGTCATACCAGAGAGATATAAGAGGAACAAACGGATTACAAAAAAACGAAGATCCAATTTTTAAAAAAATACTACATATATTTTGTTCAGTGTAACAATAACAACTCACTAAAATCTTTAGGATACACTGACACATGCTGCTTTTACAAGGATATAAATGGGGCAGGGGAGAAAGGTAATATATAAATGAAATACCAGGACCATTTACTGGTATAGTACATATTTCCTTTATTACAACGCATTTTTATGACTCCAGCAAAAGCAAGAAATAAAATATTTAATGTTATTGAGGTATATTGTTCTCACTAAAGTTGTGTTCGAGTCATAAACCTGGCTACTCCCCAATGCACCATATGTCCACTTGTGTTTGTTGGGATTAATCAAATGAGCATCCACTCAATTTTCTGCCTCTTATGTTACAAAAAACATGGTGACCATTAAAGTGGCACTGTAATTCTGAATGAAGTATTTTTTGTTATTAATATATATTGTGGTAGCACCTACGGACCCTTGTGAGGATCAGTACACTTTATGCTAGGTGCTGGAACAGGAGAAATCAGTCTCTGTCCCAAAGATATTACATTATATTTTGAGAGAAACCACACTAAGGGCTTGTCTACATGGTTCATTAGTCCACACCAAAGTTCCCTAGTGTGTGTTAATGTAGTCCCATTTCAAACAGTACTACATTAACACACACTAGGGAACTTTTAGTGTGCATGAGCAGGTCCACATGGGCTAGTCAGTGAGAGACACACTCGTGCACACTGGAATTTACACCCCTCCAGTGTGGACTAATGCACCATGTACACAAGCTCCAGGTGTTACACACAAAGTTACATCAATCTGCCTCAGTTCTCCATCTGGAAAATGGGATACCACTTCATCCCTCCCTTCCGTCCCCCTCACCTATTCAGACATTATGAACACTTCAGAGCAGGGACAATCTTATTATGTGTATGTACAGAGCCTAGCTATAATATACTACTATAATACAAAGGTAGCAGGATAAGGAATATAAAGTCTCATCATCTTGATTTCTTTCCCAATAAGCCAATACATCCCTGAGTGTAAATACTGTATAATACATACAATATTATCCACCAACTAAGCATTACTTCTAGGACTAACAAACTGTTAATATACTACTCCCCTTATTGTGTAAATGGCATCTACAAATCATTAGTCATGTATTGGGGTGAATTCATATGGGCAAGGAGACATTTTTTTCATATTTTTATTTTTTTAACATCCATCTGTGCACATAAATTCAACAGATTGCACTTGTGGTTCTGGCTGTAAAAGCACAGGAAGGGTTAGCAAATATATCTAATACACATATTTTGAAAATGTTGTAAGAGCATGGAGGAATGTGTAAGCTCCAGGCAATCTGGTACCTAGAGAAAATGTCCATCCCAAAGTGTAAACGCCATAAATAGCGTAGTGAGCATCCTGTAAATATTGGTACTGTTACAGCTGGGGTTGCTGTTTTTCACACACATATCATGGGCACTTTTTCCAGCACATTTTACTTCTCAGTGGATCCTCCTGAACAAAAGGGCACAATGCTCTTCTCTAGGACATAACGAGATTCCTGTCCATTAAGGTTACTTTGAGACTTGCCCATCAAAAGGGTTTGGCATTCTAATAGTTCCTTAGAGAATTTCATATTTACACACTAAGTTACAGAAGATGGATGCTGCTTGTTTAGTAATGGATGAAGAACGAAGAACTCCATTACTACTAAACTTGGAAATCCCTTAGTTGATACAGGTTTTAAAACATGTATTAGAATAGAATTGGTGCTTTTGGGGTGAAAACAGTTTATTTTCCTTTACTATCATGAAGCCATTTAAAATGTGTTCATCTTTTTGACCATATGTGCCAACAATAAGACAAATGGAAGAAGCAAGTGAGGGCTATAGTCAAAGGTGAGAGTAGGATTATGCCTATTAAGTTCAACTATAACCGTATGCAGTAAAATATTTTAATGTGTTTGGGAAAGGGTGGGCTGAGATGGGAGAAATGACAAGGAATTGATTGTTTTCTTCTGGGATTAACAAATTAGTGTGATTCCCCATCCACCCTGCCCTACTCCACCAACACCTTCTTACGATCATCTGTATTTCTGGTATTTAATTCTGTAATGACTAATTTTGAAATAGCTGGAGAGGAAATTAAAGAAATACAGTGAAAGTGAAAAAGATGAATCAGAAACCCGCAATATATAAATCATACAAAAGTCAAACTAAACCCTTTGTTTGTAAAATAAAAAAAAACAATACACCTTTGTATCCAGGTACTGTATAAAAATAATGACTAACTATCATGCAGAACTGATAAGGTAAACAGTATCACATGCCATAACACATACCACTTTTGGAGCCATTATTGGTGTACAGATGTTGGTCAATTGTGTGGTGGATATTTTTTTTTTCAAGACGTTGTGATGAATCAGCTGAGCATTAATGATTCAGCAAAGGGCAGTATGGTGAACCTGCTAGGCTGGGCATGAACCGACTCATGCTCTTTTCCTCCTGGTTGGGAGGGTAATGGGTTACCAGCAGGGGAAGAGTTTATAACAACTAGAAGAGTGGATCACACAGGCAGGGTGTTTGGGGCTTTGGAAGCAGTGTGGTGTTGAAGGCAGTTGGGGAATGCATATTGGGACCTGCAGAGGCATAGCAGCTTAAGCACCTACAGTGCTTGCCCCAGCCATGGTGCATCTGGCATGCTACAAGGGACTGAATCAAGACAAGATTTTAGTACAATGGCATGCCAGAAACCATTCAAGACCTACAGTTACAGCACGTTACTGACAGCAGGTATAATATCAACCTCATAAAACTCTTGGTTTATCTCTAGCTGAGGTCTTCTTAATACACAGCTTTTAAGCCTAAGCCTATGTGCTATAGTTTTTATTAGAGATACCATTATGAATACAGCTAAGATTTAATCATGGGTATTTTTAGTAAAAGTCATGGACAGGTCATGGGCAATAAGCAAAAATTCCTGTGACCTATCCATGATTTTTACTAAAAATACCCCTGACTAAATATTGGAGGCTCTTGGGGAACTGGGGGCGCAGCTTCTGTTTGGAGTGGGGCCTATGGGATGCCCATTGGTGTGCCTGCTGGTGGTCGGGGGAGGACTTCTGGGGTGCCTGGTGGTGCTTGGGTGGGAGTGAGGGGGGACTTCCCAGGATCGCCGCCTCTGCTGCTGCCAGGGGTGGGCAGCGTGGGACTGCCACTGCCGCTACTGGGAGGGAGCAGGTGCGGCAGGCCCCGGGCTGCCAGAGCTTCTCCAGCTGTCCTGTGTCAGTTGCACCTCCCAGCTGCAGAAGTCACATTGGTCCTGGAAAGTCACGGAATCTGTGTCTTCCATGATGGACTCACAGTCTTAATTATGACATTTGCTAATGCAAATCAACACACGTGCACAGGGCTAGTTAGACAGGCAGAACTGCAGGGTCTCAATGTGTCAATGAGACAATGGTGTAGAGAGGAGGGGTTAGATTTATTAGGAACTGGGGAAACTTTTGGTAACTGGGGAGCCTATACAGGAAGGATGGGCTCCACCGAAACCAAAATGGAACCAGATTGCTCGCACTTAAAATTAAAACTGTTGTAGAGCAGTTTTTAAACTAAGGGCTGGGGGAAAGCCGACAGGTGAGGAGAAGCGCGTGATTCAGACACAGGCTCTTAGGGGAGGATCCATTGATGGAGATTCTGTATGTCCTAGTAAGGAGGAGAGGATGGAAGATGATAAAATACAGGTAGGATCTGATGAGAAACAGTCAAATGAAAAAAAGTCCCATTTAATTACATCAGGTAATGCAGATACCTAAAAAGTGACAAGTTTTTAAAGTGCTTATATACCAATGCTAGAAGTCTAAATAATCAGATGGGTGAAGTCGAGTGCCTCATATTAAATGAGGATATTGATATAATAAGCATCACAGAAACTTGGTGGAATGAGGATAATCAATGGGACACAGTAATACGGGTACAGAATATATTGGAAGGACAGAACAGTTCATGCTGATGGGGGAGTGGCATTTTATGTGAAAGAAAGCATAGAATCACATGAAGTAAAAATCTTAAATGAACCAAACTGTACACAGAATCTCTATGGATAGTAATTCCATGCTTTAATAAGAAGAATACAGCAGTAGGAATATATTACCAACCACCTGACCAGGATAGTGGTAGTGACTGTGAAATGCTCAGGGAGATTAGAGAGGCTATTAAAATAAAAAAACTCTATAATAATGGGGGATTTCAATTGTCCCCATATTGACTGAGTACATGTCACCTGAGGATAGGATGCAGCGATAAAGTTTCTTGAACCTTAAATGACTGCTTCTTGGGCAGATAGTCCTGGAATCCACAAGAGGAGAGGCAACTCTTGATTTAATCCTAAATGGAGCATAGGATCTGGTACAAGAGGTGAATATAGCTGGATTGCTTGGTAATAGTGACCATATAATTAAATTTAACATTTCTGTGGCAGGGAAAACACCACATCAGCCCAACACTGTAGCATTTAATTTCAGAAAGGGGGACTACACAAAAATGAGGAAGTTAGTTAAACAGAAATTAAAAGGTACAGTGCAAAAAGTGAAATCTCTGCAAGCTGCATGGAAACTTTTTAAAGACACCATAATAGAAGCTCAACTTAAATGTATACCCCAAATTAAAAAACATAGTAAGAGAACCAAAAAAGTGCCACTGTGGCTAAACATCAAAGTAAAAGAAGCAGTGAGAGGCAAAAAGGCATCCTTTAAAAAGTGGAAGTTAATCCTAATGAGGAAAATAGAAAGGAGCCTAAACTCTGTCAAATGAAGTGTAAAAATATAATTAAGAAGGCCAAAAAAAGAATTTGAAGAACAGCAAGCCAAAGACTCAAAAAGTAATAGCAAAAATATTTTTAAGTACATCAGAAGCAGGAAGTTTGCTGAACAACCAGTGGAGCCACAGAACAATCGAGATGCTAAAGGAGCATTCAAGGATGATAAGGTCATTGCAAAGATACTAAATGAATTCTTTGCATCGGTCTTCACGGCTGAGGACGTGAGGGAGATTCCCAAATCTGGGCCATTCTTTTTAGGTGACAAATCTGAGGAACTGTCCCAGATTTAGGTGTCATTAGAGGAGGTTTTGGAACAAATTGATAAACCGAACAGTAATAAGTCAGCAGGACCAGATGGTATTCACCCAAGAGTTCTGAAGGAACTCAAATGTGAAATTGCAGGACTACTAACTGTAGTCTGTAACCTATCATTTAAATCAGCTTCTGTACCTAATGACTGGAGGATAGCTAATGCGACGCCAATTTTTAAAAAAGGGCTCTAGAGGTGATCCCGGCAATTACAGGCCTGTAAGCCTGACTTCAGTATCAGGCAAACTAGTTGAAATGATAGTAAAGAACAAAATTGTTAGACATATAGATGAACGTAATTTGTTGGGGAAGAATCAACATGTTTTTTGTAAAGGGAAATCATACCCCACCAATCTACTAGAATTATTTGAGGGGGTCAACAAGCATGTGGACATGGAGGATCCAGTGGATATAGTGTACTTAAATTTTCAGAAAGCCTTTGACCAGGTCCCTCACCAAAGGCTCTTAAGCAAGGTAAGCTGTCATGGGATAACAGGGAAGGTCCTCTTATGGACTGGTAACGGGTTAAAAGACAGGAAACAAAGGGTAGGAATAAATGGTCAGTTTTCAGAATGGAGAGAAGTAAATAGTGGTGTCCCCCAGGGGTCTGTACTGGGCCCAGTCCTATTCAACATATTCATAAATGATCTGGAAAAAGGGGTAAACCATGAGGTGGCAAAATTTGTAGATGATACAAAACTACTCAAGATAGTTAAGTTCCAGGCAGGCTGTGAAGAGCTACAAAGGATCTCTCAAAACTGGGTGACTGGGCAACAAAATGGAAGATGAAATTCAATGTTGATAAATGCTAAGTAATACACATTGGAAAAAATAATCCCAACTATACTTATAAAATGATGGGGTCTAAATTCAAGAAAGAGATCTTGGATAGTTCTCTGAAAACATCCACTCAATGTGCAGCAGCAATCAAAAAAGTGAACAGAAAGTTGGGAATCATTAAGAAAGGGATAGATAAGAAGACAGAAAATATCATATTGCCTCTATATAAATCCACGGTACGCCTACATCTTCAATATTGCATGCAGATGTGGTCGCCCCATCTCAAAAAAAGATATATTGGAATTGGTGAAGGTTCAGAAAAGGGCAACAAAATGGGTATGGAACGAGTAGGGGTATGGAACGGCTGCCATATGAGGAGAAGACTTTCCAGCTTGGAAAAGAGACAACTAATGGGGGATATGATAGAGGTCTATAAAATCATGACTGGTGTGGAGAAAGTAAATAAGGAAGGGTTATTTACTACTTCTCATAACACAAGAACTAGGGGTCACCAAATGAAATTAATAGGCAGCAGATTTAAAACAAACAAAAGGAAGCATTTTTTTCACACAACGCACAGTCAACCTGTAAAACTCTTTGCCAGAGGATGTTGTGAAGGCCAAGACTATAACAGGGTTCAAAAAATAACTAGATAAGTTCATTGAGGATAGGTCGATCAACGGCTATTAGCCAGGATGGGTAGGAGTGGTGTCCCTAGCCTCTGTTGGCCAGAAGCTGGGAATGGGTGATGGGATGGGTCACATTATGATTACCAGGTAATAGCCACTGGAGCACTTGGCATTGGCCACTGTCAGAAGACAGGATACTGGGCTAGATGGGCCTTTGATCTGACCCAGTATGGCCATTCGTATGTTCTTATCAATGCTTTATTCCTAAAAGCCTTATGACACATAGGGCCAGAGTGTGACATTAGTCACACCCTCTATTTTGGGAGGTTAGGAAGGGCCATGTTGCAGAAGGAGCGCCAGTAGGAATTTGGGCTGACTAAGCCACAAATCTTCCTGCAAATGGAAAAGAGGATGGGTGAGGACTTTACCACACCTTGAAGTGGTATAGGATGTTTCCCCCCAAGCTCATCTGGCCAGTGTAGGACAGTGGGCTATTTCCCTGCTATTCCCTCATATCTCTTACCCCTTTTAAGGAAGTCATCACCTCCACTGGTGAAAGGGTTAAGCAGTGCTACAGCCAGGGCTGGCGCAACCCATTAGGCAACCTAGGCAGTCGCGTAGGGCACTACAATTTGGGGGGCGGCGACCGCGGCGGTATTTCGGTGGCGGGACCTTCCGCCGCCTCTGTGGGGGGCGGCATTTCGGGGTGGGACCTTCCACCGCCTAGGGCGGCAGAAAAGCTGGTGGCGGTCCTGGCTACAGCTTTATATCCCAAATGGGGATTTCATCGATACAGGGCTGCAAGGGAAGCATGCTGTAGCAGTGTGTACAAAAGCTTGTCTATCCATGCAGAGCCAATCACAATTTAGCGTACAAATGAGTATGAGTATTTTCTGCTTTGTAAGCCACTTGACCTTATTCATATTGTCTTTACATATAAAACCACATTCTACACTCAACTGCAAAAATATAGCGACCAAGACATGTGTGCACTCCCACAATCTATTTGGGATTACACTAAACTTGGTAGTAAGGGAAGAAATAAGATCCCTACCAGATAGTCTTTATATATTATATTTCACAGAGAAGTTTATTTTCCCTCACCACATTAAAGAACATCTGGAAATATTAGTTAATTATGGAAACACTTGTAGACCCCCAAGTACATCAGGATAATGATAATGACTTAAATTTTCAGTTCATTTTGTTCACTTACCTGGTAATTGTTTAGCAGGTCAGCTTCACAGCACTTGGAGATAGGAAGTGAAGAATACAGAGTCTAGTGAATCTGCAGGAGGAATATAGAGGGGCAGAATGTAATTGCTAAAGCTGTAATGTTTCTGTGACATTGAAGTTCACATCTAATTTTGTAAAGGCAACATGGTATCTTTAATTAACACAAGTTGTCAAGGTATTAATTTGTCTCATGCGCAGAAAAAAAAACAGATCTTGAATACTATGCCCCCCTCCCTCCCCACACATACATTGATTCAATACTACATCAAAGGAGTACGTGTCACCTACTGAACAAAAAAAGTAAGTTACAACCTGGCCCAGTCCCTTTCTGGGCAGCAACCAGTCTGTTGTAAGTGGATCCAACAGTTGAATCTCACATGCTCCTAAGCACAGCTGGTCAGACATTTTTCAACCCTCTCCCCCAATTTTATCAGAAAATGCCAATTTGGGAGAATGAAATATTTCACCAAGTCTACTACAATTTGATGTAACTCTCCTTAAAACACAGCAAAGCACCTGAATACTCTGCCTCTTCACCTCTACCCTAGCACCAGGGGACGAGCAATGCCTCTCCATCTCCCAAAGCTGGGGAGTTGATGAGAGGCAGAGCATACCGGCTCTCTGCCTTTCCAGCAGCAAGGCAGGAAGATTCTTTGTCAATTGTAAAATTAACAAGAGACTTCCCTAAGGGCAGCTGGGAAGGCAAGAAAAGCATTTTGGTTTTCCAGAAACTGATTTTTTTCTTGAAATTCCTTTCCACAGTATGTATGTGCATGCGAATGTGTGAGAGCTGCCCCACCTTGGGACACAATTTATTACTCAAAAATGTCAACTTTTCAATGAAAAGGGATTCACCCCTTTTCAGCAAGTTCTACTTCCAAGCCCTCTGAGTCCGGGTAGAGTCTAGTCACTGTTTCGAGCTTTGAGCATCTAAGGCACACTCCCACACACAGATCTCCTGCATGAAATGTGGGTCTTTGCAATATTCCTTGAAATGTGGGTCTTTGCAATCCAGCTGCCCTAATACCTGGAGTCAGTGCCTCAGACCTCCTGAGCCCCACAGTTGCTTACACTGGCTCCCCCATAGTTCCACCTACTGGGGGGGCACTCTGGCTTCTAATTCAACCCCTTTCAGGGAATATGTGATAGAAAAGGAAGGAACACGGGTTTAGTACAGGAATTTCTTAACTACAATCACTTTATTCTTAAAAAGTACATAAGAGTTACAGATCTTTGCAAAATAACAAAAGTCCCGAGACACCGTCTTGTCCTGTCTGATTCCCAACTATGTGAATCTGAGGCCTTGTCAGCCATATCAGGTTCAGCAGAGTTCCTCCTGCCTTCTGACTCACTCTCTCCAGTTCATATTCTGCATGTGGCAATGGACAGCCCTGCTTCACAGAGATGTACCCTTCCTTAAATATATTTTCTGTCCCTTTTGGCCACATGCCCTGGTTGAGAAAATCCAGCTCCTCCCCAGTGAGGCCTCTTTGCAGAGAATCCACTGTTCCCTGGGGATAGGCCAGTAGTTGAGAGAAAAGAAATCACAGTCAATGGCCCTACATTTCTTTTGTTATAGCTTCTACTTGGCTTGAGATACCTGAGGGAATCCTAGCCTAAGGTGATCTGTCTGCAGATTCACCTCTTAGAAGACTCGAGTTAGTTAAAGTTCAACATAAAACTGTAAAAGTATCACAGACAACTTGTGTCAATTTGAAATTCTGAAATATCCATGAGAACCAGTCTGATGGAAGATTTCTTTCTCGGTTTTAAGTCTTAATTTAGAGCAGTGATTCTCAGCCAGGGGTACACTTACCCTTGGGGGTACACAGAGGTCTTCCAGGGGTACATCAACTCATCTAGATATTTGCCTAGTGTTACAACAGGCTACATAAAAAGCACTAGCAAAGTCAGTACAAACTAAAATTTCATACAGTGATTTCTCTATATACTATACAATGATATGTAAGTACAACATTTATATTCCAATTGATTTATTTGATGGCTATATGGTAACAATGAGAAATTAAGCAATTTTTCATTAATAGTGTGCTGTGACAGTTTTGTATTTTTATGACTGATTTTGTAAGCAAGTAGTTTTTAAGTGAGATGAAACTTAGGGTACCCAAGACAAATCAGATTCCTCAAAGGGGGTCAGTAGTCTGGAAAGTTTGAGAGTCACTGATCTAGAATATATTATATAAACACATCACATATCGTTGTTTGAAGATGTGGGTCAAATATTTCAGATCAAGGTGCCTAAAGTTAGTGGAAATCCATTACATATTTGTGAGTCTATGTGCTTCACTTACTTACTAGACAAGATATTACAGGCCTGATTTTCCAAAGTGCTGAGCATTTATAGCTTCAGTTTCTTCAGTTGACATTGCAGGTGCTGAAAATAACAGACTTTTCTTGTTATTTAGGAACCTAAATATTGATTTAATAGTCTAACTTCATGCACTGAGGTTTGAAACATTTGTCCTTTGCGTGTTAAGCTTCTTTGGAGATGCTTCCCAACTAGATGCCATATATGTTTTCCCACACACTTGTGAGTTCAACAAGCCTGCTGGAACTTGTCTGAACTTTTTTCTATGCACCTAAAATGTTACTTTTAAATTTGAACACGGCTTCTGATTAACGTATTCTGAAACTCCAGGATAATCTGCTGCCAAAATACTGCTTAAATTGTCAATTTAATGGTGTGGAAAAAATACTTGTTATCTATTTAGTAAAACTTTGGGCCAAATCTAGTTGTGAATTGCTTCCAGGACAGCTCTCCCACAGAAAATGTTAGGCTAATATACTTGGTACTTGTGTAGGCAGACTGAAATTTTGATAGGTAAATACCTTTGCCCAGTGGATAATTGGGCATGCTGCCTAGTTTCCTTCTCAATAAGGAAGTTTCCATACTATAAAGCAAGAGACAATTGGGTTCTGGGGAATGATATCTGGGCACCTTGGGTATGCACACTATATATCAAACATAGATACCTATTATCTTACTATAAGAGCACCATGATGTCCTAGAAGTGTGTTGTTCTTTGGCTGAGTTAAAGTGAACTCAAAAATACTGTGCCCTCCCTACGTTCTGTTCCTGAGATTGCACAGAAAGAGGTGTACAGTATATGCCATCTACTGGCCTTGATGTCTTCTAGTGTTGATGGGAAGGCTAAGTGATCCTCCCATGCTTAACTCATAAATTGAACTATTACCAGGAAAAAGAGAACAGGATTTGTAAGTATTGCCTGATTTTTTGGTTAAGTAACTGGCTTATAGTTTCTGGGATTCTACGTCAATTAAAAAAAAAATCTTGGTAATAAAAGGACAGGCCATTGAGACTTTCCAAACTGCTACCCCTGAGGTCACAGACGAGTTATTCTAGTCCTGAATGCAGAGTTGATTTGATGAGATTTTTCCAGTTTGGAGTGTATTAAGAGAGCCTCAAGGTTCAATTAAGAGACTCTTGGTTCCTCCCTCATGATTTTTTCTAAGAAGCTGAGGTCTAGTCAGCTCACTGAATCAAGATAGCAGGCATGGCCATGTATGAGAGAATATGCAGCACGGTTAGACCCGCTATCCTGAATTCCAGACAGCTGATGCTCTTTAGGTTCCATTTTGAAACCAGCCTTTAACAATCCATGGCTCACGTGTATTCCCCATCCTTTCAGATGAGCAGGTACAATAGGACTGCAGCTCACAGCTGCTGAATCAGGACAATAGTTTGGGCAACAAACAAATAAATCTGCTGAGAACTACCTCTAGTCCCAACAGGAATATGGCAACCCCTAACCTAAATAGGCATATGAAATTGGGCCTGTACGACTGCTTACATTTTTATTCTCTTCTCCACGTCCATCCCAGCTTTACTTAATTTTTTGCTTTACCCTTAAAATTCAATATTATGCATATATTTTATAAAGTAGATCCTTGTTTTAAAGTACCTGGTACCAATTCATATTTGTCTCAAGTTAGATCTCTGTTAGCAGCAAACAAACAAAAAAGAAATAGAACAATTAACTCTCTCTTTAGGAGAGGAAATGGGAAAATATGTTATTTCTAATACCCAGCAGAACTAATTAATTGCATACACTGTACTAAGACAAATTCACTCCTGGTGCAACCCCACGGAAGTCAATGAAGTTACACCAGGAACTATTTTGTCCCTGCAAATTTGTCATTGCAAGAAGGTATCTATCCCCACTGCCAGGAACTAGCTGCTCCAGATAAGGAACTACAAGATTTAGAAGTACATTTTTTACAATAAACCTGGCACTCTACAGGTTTATTATAGAATATTAAATTACTTAATTGGTGGTGTAACACACAGACTTGGCAAGCTGGTCCCTATTATTTGATCACAATCCTACAGACATGCCCAAAATGCCAAGAATTAAGGACCAAAGCCTGATGTTGCAAAAACAGTAACTCAATTGTTTTCAGTTCGGTAACTCTGGATTTACACTAATGTAAACTGAGCAGAATTTAGCCTTTGTTATGTATTATGTAACACTTACCAAGAACTGATGTGGTCAGGTAGGGCAGCAACGGTCATCACCAATTGTTACTTGCTTAAGAACATAAGATTGGCCATACTGGGTCAGAGCAATAGTGCACCACCCCAGTATCCTTTTGTACAACAATGGCCAATGCCAGATGCTTCAGAGTGAATGAACAGAACAGGGCATTTAATGAGTCATCCATTCTGTGTTGTCCAATCCCAGATTCTGACAATCACAGGATTAGGACACCCCGAACATAGGGTTGGATCCCTAGCCATCTTGGGTAATAGTCATTGATGACCTGTCTCCATGAATTTACCTAATTCTTCTTTGAACAAAGTTATAGTTTTGGTCTTCACAACATCCCTGGCAATAACTTCCACAGGTTGACTGTGTGTTGTGTGAATTACTTCTGTATTTTATAAACCTGCTGCCTATTAATTTCATTGTGTGACCCTGGACTCTCGTGTTAGGTGAAGAGGTAATAATGCTTCCTTATTCACTTTCTCCACATATTACAGACTTCTAGCACATCCCCCCTTAGTTATCTCTTTTCTGAGTTGAACAGTCCAAGTCTTTTAAATCCATAGTCCTAATAATTTTTGTTGCTCTTCTCTGTACTTTTTCCAATTCTAATATACCCTTTTCAAGATGGGGCGACCACAACTACATGCAATATTCAAGGTGTAGGCATACCATGGATTTATATAGTGGCACTGCGATATTTTCTGTCTTATTATCTATCACTTTCCAAATGGTTCCTAACATTGTGTTAGCTATTTTGACTGCTGCTGCACATTGAACAGATGTTTTCAGAGAATTAACCATGATGACTCAAATCTCTTTCTTGAGTGGTAACATCTAATTTAGAACCCATAATTTTGTATGTATAGTTGGTAATATTTTTTCCAATGTGCATTACTTTTCACTTATCTGGATAAATCCGTTGGCTTTTGCTCTTTAAGGTATTTTTAACGTGAAAAAATCAGGCTGAACAGCACATTTTGAAACTGGTTCCTTGTCTGTTTCACTCCCTGGAAGTAACTTTCATCTGTTATGATCTTGTGTTGATTATACCCAGGGCCGGCTCCAGGCACCAGCTTGTCAAGCAGGTGCTTGGGGAGGCCACTCCGGAGAGGAGTGGCACGTCCAGCTATTCGGCGGCAATTCGGCGGACGGTCCGTCACTCCGGCTCGGAGCAAAGGACCTTCCGCTGAATTGCCGCTGCAGATCACGATCACGGCTTTTTTGTTTGTTTGTTTGTTTGTTTGCTTGGGGCGGCCAAAACCCTGGAGCCGGCCCTGATTGTACCCTGAGATTAACACTATGTGAGGCATATGAAAAACATGTCAGTGAAAAACTCAAGGAGTTCAATCTGTTTGGCTTAACAAAGAGAAGGTTAAGGGGTGATTTGATCACAGTGTATAAGTACCTACATGGGGAACATAAATTTGATAATAAAGGCTCTTCAATCTAGCTCACAAATGTATAGCAAGATCCAATGAATGGAAACTGAAGCTAGGCAAATTCAGACTAGCAATAAAGGCACAATTATTTTAACAATGAGGGTTACTAGACACTGGAGCAATTTACCAAAGACAGTGGTGAATTCTCCATCACTAGATATCTATAAATGAAGATTGAATCCTTTCCCTGCACAAAAAAGATATGCTCTAGTTCAAACAGGAATGAATTCAGGGGAGTCCTATGGCATATGTTATACAGGAGGTTATACTAGATTGTCATGTTGATCCCTTCTGGTTTATAGTCTATGAATATGAGACAGGAAATGCTACTGTGCAGTTAATATTGCTACAAATGTTTCCCACTCTCCAGAAAATGTTTCATGAAATAGTAACAGAATGGTATTTCACACAGTATTTTCTTCCCAGAAATATGGCAGTTTGGAGTGTTAGGACCTTTTTAATCCTGACCCACTCTTCCTCCCCTGCTGGTTTCTGTTGCTTTCATCTTATAGTTCACATGAGGCCAGACCCCATCACTACTGGAGTAATACCTTGCCCTTGAAGAGAAAGGATTTAACATTTTCTGTGGAGGTTCTGCCCTAAGCATGGTGAGAGGGATAAGGAGCATTATTTTTTACAATTCTGAAAAGCATAGTTTTGCTTTACTCAGTGGATGAAATTCATCCCTGGTGAAGTCCAGAGTTCTACCAGGGATGAATCTGTACATGTGTACTGGTAAAAAGCTCAGCATCATTTTCATGACTCATATTGTAAACAAATATAAAATAACATGCTTCAGGCAGTGTACCATGTTCTACCCAGGTCACTACAAATCCGTAATTATCTCCATTTCAGTCAGTGAGTACTTCAGATTGTAGTACACTGGTACAACTGGAAGCTGATTACAACAGGAGTATCATAAAAACTAGCACAAAATCAAATGATCCTTTATAGATGTCATACCTGTCTCTAGCTGTTATATCTAGAGACAGGTTAAAGAGTTTACTAAGTCAACTCGGTTTGATCCTATTTTTGTACTTAATGAGGATGCAAACTTTTTTTTTTGGTCACTTCAGCATACCTCGATCTCTCAGTTAACAACCACTAGAGAGACTAATAGCTAGCTAACTACTGAAAACAGCTTTACAGTATATTTTTAAGATTTTCTGTAGACGGCCAACATTTCATTGTCTTCAGGGTATAATTTCATTATTTCCCACTAGTAGATATAGCAGATGTCCCAGCTGACCTGGAGACATGATCACCTGCAACAACTCACATTTTCAATACCCCCAGATTGCATCTTGTTGATGTGCCAGAAGTAACTCCACACAGGTAATGCCACAAAATGTAACTGAATTGCCGAAGCTTCTGGAAGGCCCAGCTTCGGACTTAAAATCCTATACTTTGCATCAACACTTGACATTAAACAAAGGCTGAAGAAATTTGGTATGTTCATTTCAATACTAAATGACACCAGAAGAAGACTGAAAAACTAGACATTCAAAATTTAAAAGACATTTATAAAATTTAAACTTTTTAAGCCACTTTCACACACCAACTGGAATTGTGTGGAAACTTCAAAACATTTTTATTTTTCCATTTTAAAAAGTACATTTGTATGTGAGCACAATAAATGGATGAACAAGCTGATAATCAAACTGAGATGTTAGTATTTGAGGGTTCAGTTAATAAAAGATTCAATGGAAGTACAGGTAAGACTGTAAGATGTTTTTTTCTCTCATATCCAAACAGTGCCTGGCATAATGGTATCTTTATCCTTATTAGGGTTTCCAGGTGCTATTTGCAATACAAATACAAATAATTTAAAATATACTATTGCCCCTTGACAAGCAACAGTATACATTAGGGCATTACAGATTGGTTTACTGTTGAGGTGAATCAGTGACAAGGAGTCTGCGTATTTCCTCAGTGTAAATTGTTTATTTTAGACTATGTATATCAATCCTGGAACAGAGGTGGTCACAAATGGTACACAAGCAAACCCCTCTTTCAGAAATTTCAACCCCAGCACCAATACCCAGTTCCCTTGGGCAATTGTGCTCCAAGAATTTACTCTAGTGAGCGATATTAGAGATATAAGAGAAAATTCTTGGTGCCTTCAAAGTCCTCCCCTCCCCCGCCCGCCCGCCCCAAAGAAACTGCATCACAAAACTCCACAGCATTCCTTCAGGCTGTAAACGGCTCATGTGCTACAGAAAATAACTTGTTAGACTACGTGTAACAGTGCCATCTGGTGACTCCTGTCATAACAATATTATTTATGCTGAGCAGGGGATTGAGAGCAGTAGAGCATCCCCCTTATCAGCACAGAGATCATTCAAATTTTTAAAAAGAAAAATCTTAGATTTTCCTGCCTTTCATGGAGGAGTCATGGCAGTGGCAGCCTTAAGTGTGGTATGCAAGAAGTAGGAATGGACAGAAGTGCACACATGGATATATTGGCAGGCAGCTTCAAGAGGGATTGGCAGGAAAGCACAGCAATATCATGAGAACAGGCACACCTCAAATTTTTTTTCCCAAAGCTATTGCAGTAGTTTAAAACATATAGCAGCAGTGATCTCAGTGTTCCATATAACTCCCTATATCAACTGCATTGTAAAATATGATCTGCCTAAAAAGTTTGTCCCTTTCTAATGCAGCCCCTATATTAGCACTGTAGGCAGCAGCAAATGCATCTAGTCCTAGATGTCAATGCAATCTTTGAGTCATATTCCAATGAGGAAAAAAAACCAAGCATTTTCCAATATTCAGTAGCAGACTCAATATTCATTCAACTAAGAAGCCCTAGAGCTGTAATTATGAAGCAGGTGACCAACTACCATACATGCTGATTTTTAATCAACACATACTTGAAGCTTGGAACCCGTAGTACAGGAGAGTGATTCATTAATTTAATAGCTAAAGGAAAATCAAATGGGAACACCTTAAGAATAGTCTGACAGTTCATTACCGTGCTAGTAATTTGGGACAGTAAAATTTCTGCTTATCTGGAACATCTATGATAATTTTACTAACAAGAAAACAATTCATTAAAGAGATCAAATGCCAATGAGTAATATAGAAGCAATTTAGATAAATTTTCGTTCTAGGTTTTCATTTTATAGAGTTATTAAATATGTTTTGTATTTTTGTTAAGGCAAATAGACTGAGACTCACTGTGAAATACTGCCACTTTCATTCAAGCAGCTAGAGAGTTAGATTCTGATCTTACAATGTAACTCCATTACTTCAATAGGGCTACTCCTAATTTATATCACTCAGAGAGAGACTGAAGTCACGCCCATTTTGAATAAAAATTAGGAAAGAACAGACAGAGGAAAACTTGCCTTGTGGATTACATGGTCCTTTGAGTTTTTCCATAGGTAATAAGTTAAAACATCATAAGGTTTGCTTTGATCACAATATATTCATCTGAACTGTAATTCTGTAACTGGATATTCTTTTACTTTAGAAGCCAATCCTGCCCCAAGAATATGGCAGGCTCCATCTGTGGTACAACTATTGTGCTTCCATAGCAGTGAAGAGCAAAGTTAGAGCATGTGCCAGCTGTGGAACCCAGCTAAGATGAGGCTCCCAGAACAGTTCCCTGTAGCAATTCATTAGGATGGGGAAAGCAGATGGTAGGGCTGTTGGGTCTACTACTCATGGACCTTATTTGAGTACCCAGTTCAAGAGCTGCTGAGCCATTCCAGCTCAGACACTAGCGTAGATGTCATGGAGCAGGTCGATCTCTGCTCTGTGGTGTGGTGGGAGCAATCCCCCAAACCCACCTGATAACTCCAGCATACAGCCAAACTTCTTGTGATAAGTCCTGAGAATAGCCTCTTGCCATTAGTGAAGTAGTGCTTTTTAAGTTGTACAGACAAGTGCCAAATGGAGAAAAAACAATGACAGCTAAAGGCTAACCACAACAAGGGGGTGAAAAGAATAAAGATAAAATTAAACAGCAATTTCTCATTTTAACTATAAATGAAAACATTGCAAGAACCTTAGACATTAATAGCACATAAGTCAGTTGCAGGCATTTACAATCTTATATTATAATTTCTGGACTGAAATCTGATTCAAGCTGTCCAATTCTCTTTTCTCCCATTTGTGTACCACTTACCCTGATTGTCTTTGCTATTCACTTCACTTGAACCTGAATTTATTTAATATTGAATACAGGGGAACTTGGGAGAACTTCTGGATTTCTGGGGTATGTAGAATTCTGTGGTTGGTAGCAGTGAAGTATTATGAATATCTGCATAAATTAAAGCTAAAAATGATAAAAAAAATGCAGACAATTGATTAGCGGCGCTCAGGCTTAGTCCTTATGTGGAAATGCAATTTGGGTAGAAGCTCTTCGCCTTGTGTACTCCCACACGCAAGTGTCCAAACCTTACCCTAAGTGGTCAAAACCTGTTGGCTTTCCAAGTACTCTATATAGAAATTATGAACAATTTTTTTTTCTCTTTCCTGGGTTCAGCAGTACCAGTTATTTGTGTGTGTATCTGTGTGTGTGTGTGTGTGCGGGGGGAACCAAGCCTCCTTTATACGGATCTTTAAAAAGGAAATGGAAAAACTGCATCCATCATCCGATGTTTATGAAAGCAAGTCTCAGAAGAGTTAATGCTGAGTCTTTTGGGAAGGCAAATGATTATATAAGAAGAGGGGGCTCATGCAAGAAATGTAATGGAAAACCTACCCTGCAACAAGACAGAAGAAAATTATATAGAGAAAAAGCAATATATTTCAATAATAGAGCTCTGTGCAATACAAGCAGCTAAATGATAGATTACCGTGAATAAATGTAAATATACACATTTCTGCATTCAGTTATTGAACTGGCTTCAGTAAATAGACACCTCTTGTAACCTCAGTGCAGAATAAATAGAAATTGGATTCTGCATGAGCAATGAAACCATATTAGTGGGTAATATTTTAAACATTAGTCTCAATAAGAATACATCCATTTTGCCCAAGACATACATGTTAGACAGGGCAACATCCCAATGTGAATTTAACCAAGTGTAATTTTTCTCTATTTAGCATAATTTTCCTTTAGTTCACACATTTTGAAGGCCAAGTTTGCTTACAGAAATACTTCATTGTGTAATGTGATCTTAAGCAATAATCTGATATACTGCCATTTCTTGACACTAACAGTCTTGCCTGGAACTGGGTTTATGATAGACTTTAAGGCCGTGATTCAGCAAGGTGATTAAGCACATGCATAATTTTAAGCACAAGTGATGAAGTCAATGTTCAAATGTTTACACATAAACATATGCTAAAGTATCTTGCTGAAAGGGGGCCTTAAACTACACAGGGCTAAATCCTATCCTGCAGAAGTGAGAGAAGACAATGTCTACATTACCGCTGGATCGATGCTCTGGCAATCGATGCACAAGGGATCCATTTATCAGGTCTAGTGAAGACCTGCTAAATCGACAGCAGAGCGCTCTCTAGTTCACCCCAGTACGCCACCGAGAACAAGAAGAGTAAGGTAAGTCGACAGGAGGGTGTCTCCCATCGACCCAGCACGGTGAAGACACTGCAGTAAGTTGACCTAAGCTACATCAACGTAGGTTGACTTACCGCGGTAGTGTAGACATAGCCAAGGAAACATCAAGTGATTCAACCTTGTGAAGTTTCTGTGAAATGTTCTTCTCAAGTAGAGGAGAAGCTCAGTGGTTGAGAGGAGCCACTGGACAAGGCCTCCAAATCCTTCAGATCTTAGAGATCTACAAGGAAAGGAAGCTCAACCCAACAGTGAGCTAGGTCCTCCAAGAGGGCACCTGCTATGATATCTTGACTCCCTAAAAGATATAGTCTCAGAACTATTTTCCCAGTAGCTCATCTCCTGCACAAGCCACAGGCTATTTGGCATAGCATTACCACAGTGAAGTTTCTGTAGAGACTACTAACATTCTTTAGTGTTCTCTGTTGATTTTAGTTTCAGTGAGGAAAACAGTAGAATCATACATAAGCTGCAGGGACCAACAGACCTATTGCTCTGGTCTAAAACATAGTTGGCCAACAGGAAGCCATAAAAACAAGTTAAAAAATCTTCTACTGGAATCTCTAACCACTTTCCAACTCTAATTTTGTTCCCTCCCAATTCAGACCATTGACTTCTTTGGCAAGCAGAGATTCTGTACCCTAGAGAGGTGGGGGTAGAGTACAGTGGAGCCACTGCATGCCTCCCATTCCTTACATAAGAGTCTGGTTCCAAAGGCTTCTGTTCATATTAGTAGAGGGTAGCATACAAACCATAGTATTTTACTTACATTGTTGCTCACCTAAGCAACACTTCTTAATTATAATTTGAAGAGATACCTCATTCTGTTGCTGCTATGCTATTCACAAAGGAAAACAGAATACTTTATAATATTCAATGGACACGACTGTGTAGTCATACTTTACCTTAGGATAATTAAAGGCATGGATTCTAACCCATCTGCTAGTCTGAGCTCACAGTAAGTCCAATTCCATTTTAGAAATTGTTCATTCTGGAACCCCATAATTTGTCTTACTTATTGTCCCTTTAGTTTACTGCTAAACTGAATACCTTATTTTTTTTTTACTTTTTAATACAATTTTTCTGGTAACCATGCATGACACATCGCTGTTCCCTTTAGCATTTCAACTAAAAGAAGAACAGGAGTACTTGTGGCACCTTAGAGACTAACAAATTTATTAGAGCATAAGCTTTCGTGGACTACAGGCCACTTCTTCGGATGCATATAGAATGGAACATATATTGAGGAGATATATATACACACATGCAGAGAGCATAAACAGGTGGGAGTTGTCTATGATATGCAAACTAGACACAATCAACTCCGGTTTGAATAAGGACTGGGAATGGCTGAGCCATTACAAACATTGATTCTATCTCCCCTTGTAAGTACTCTCACACTTCTTATCAAACTGTCTGTACTGGGCTATCTTGATTATCACTTCAAAAGTTTTTTTTTTTTTCTCTTAATTAATAGGCCTCTCAGAGTTGGTAAGACAACTCCCACCTGTTTATGCTCTCTGTATGTGTGTATATATATCTCCTCAATCTATGTTCCATTCTATATGCATCCGAAGAAGTGGGCTGTAGTCCACAAAAGCTTATGCTCTAATAAATTTGTTAGTCTCTAAGGTGCCACAAGTACTCCTGTTATTCTTTTTGCGGATACAGACTAACACGGCTGCTACTCTGAAATATTTCAACTAAGAAGATCATTTGTCTCAGTTATAGTTATGGAGGTGTGTGTGATGGGTTAAGGCCAAATTGGTGCCTTTACTTGAGGGAATGATGCAAAGGGGTCTTGGTGGTAAGGGGCAATGGAGTAGTACTATCTAATACCTGACAAAACATCTATCCTGCTCTTGAAGGTCACAATAGCACTAGGAAGACTGTGGAGGTAGATTGGAAATTTTGCTTCTGATCTATAGATCAGTATATGCCCTTAACTAACATTTGCCGCTGAGCACAGCATACATGTTGGCCATGAAGGAAAATGGCCCATGTCTAGCAGAACTCAACCCAGGATAGCATACCAGACAGTGTGGTGCTGGTCTCCCATTCTAGCACACTGTACTATGCATGGTGTGGAAAGGCTCCCTATACTTTATCTTGGCACTTATATGGCCCGCATTGTTGTAGCTTCCAACATTTATCATCCTTTGGCCTTTTCCGTCCCATCTCACCTAAGCATCAGAAAGCAGAGCTTTTCCCAGTCATATTTTTTTTTTAAAAAAGAATATCAAGTGAATGGATGACTTCATATACTTTTAAAAATGTCTTTCCTTTGAAGGCATTTTCTATTCCATCTCATAATGGCACAGTGCTGGCATTAGCCAAACATAGATGCCATAGGGCCAAAGTCTCCTCTTACAGTGCTGAAGACCAGGAGTAACTTCATGATGCCACACCAGAGTAAGTGACAGTGTAATTAGAACCCCTGCATGTGGCTGTCACCCCTTTTTGGAGATCTATTTTGTAAACTCACACTGGGTCAAGATTTTCTTCCAGCCCTGTGCAGGAACTGTCCCATATTTTGTCCAATTTGCACTTATTCCCTTTCCTGAAAGCCCCCTTTCACCTT
This sequence comes from Malaclemys terrapin pileata, assembly GCF_027887155.1. NCBI lineage: Eukaryota > Metazoa > Chordata > Testudines > Emydidae > Malaclemys > Malaclemys terrapin. The sequence continues at coordinate 145,190,297 of NC_071506.1, read as the reverse complement.
TCCTTTGCACTTAAATGGTAAAAAGAGGTATCAATTTAAGATGTTTCGTATAGTTTTCCCTTTCTTGAGGCACTTATTGAGACTACTTGGTGACTCACCTCCAACTTTTTCCTAAGGTTTTGAGGGCTACACTATGCAACAGAGTAGAATTAGAATATGCCTTTCATATAGGTAGCACAGACAAACTCATGGCTGCTGAGTTAGAGGGTTTCTTTTGTTTTGATTTGTTTGGCACATGCCCCCACATATTTGGAAAATTAATAGCTTTAAACAGAAAGTCACAGAGTGGCTGTTTTGCTTCTTTTTTCCTGGACAGATGTTTCATACAACAATCACACCTTGAGAGATGGAATGGATGCCAGGGGCATTTGTGTTCCTGTACCAGTGTAGAAATGTGTTTATATTTCAGAACACCACAAATCCATAAATTACAGATTCTCAATAAGCCCATGAACTAGGCGAGTGAAAAATGAATCAACTACATTAAAATGAACTTAAGGCAGCAAAAAGGTTTCCTGCCTTTGAGTGCCAGCAGGCTAAAAGCTCCCACTGTTGCTTCTTGTGGCGATAACACATTGCTTCCTCCTACATCTCTACCATAGTTCCTTAATATGTTTTCCTCCTCCTCCATAACAACCTCACTCCCTCCTCTTCCGTCACCTATCTCAGTCTACAAAAACATTGAAATTGAGAAGGCTTCATTGGTACAATCTTACAACATTGATTCACTTCAACTATTTATGTTTTTACATTCTGCAGATACACTTTTACTCAATAAAGTGTCCATAAACAAAGGTGGTCACAAATAACAGTGAAGACAGTTGGAGGGTTTTATTCACAAGGATGTGCAGGAATATCCTTTTGCTGTTTTCCGTCAGCTCTAGTCAGTGCAGAATTTGGCCCAGAAATTTCAACTGCAGTAAAAGATGGAGTTAAAAATTGATTGGTCATATTTTGTTGCATATTAGGATCAGCTTTCAGGACTAAATCTTAGTTCTTTGTTCTCAGGACTTGTTACACATGTCTCTCCTCATGAGAGACAGAGGGACAGAGCCACTCTTTGTGGTCCATTCCTTAATTTGGGTACTCTATAAATGTCAAAGCAATTTTTCAGTTTCATTTCACATGAAAGTACCCAGGCGTTCTTCTTATGGAGAGAGTATATCAGAAGCAGGAAGCATGCAAGATTGTGGATCCGCTCAATTACCAAGGAATACAGAAAGCAACTGAGAACAAGGATATTGCAGAAAAGCTAAAGGATTTATTTACACCAGTTTTCAACAGAGAGTGTGGTCATAGCCAGCTCTAGAGACAACGGAAAACTCTTAGAGCATGCCTTTACAGCAACTGAGAGGTGTGATTGCAGCATGTTGACATACCCAAGCTAGCTCAGATCTTGCTAGCTCAAAAAACAATAGCGCTGAAGCCATGACAACACCGGCAGCAGCCCCAGCTAGTTGTCTGATTACGTACCCAGGATTCCAGGTGGGCTTGTATTCAGGTAGGTTGCCTGGATTGCCGTGGCTTCAGTGTTGTTATTATTCAGGCTAGATAAACCAAAGCTAGTTCAGGTACGTCTACACGTGCTACTGTATCACTTCTATCTGCAGTGTAGACATTTCCAGATATGCACAAAACTGGAAGGAGTTAGTAAAATTTAATATATTTGTACCTTAATGTATTGCATTTTTTGGACACATGTTGCCTCTAAATTTGGTGCAAAGGAGTGGACATTTTCACTCTTTTTGCATTAATATGGCAGAATCCTCTGCATTCTATATTTAAAAGTAGAAAAAATCTTAAAATTCCCAGGAAAATACATATCACTTGAGTGTAGGGGATCAAGCAGCCCCTAAACATCCATCTGATATGGAGAATTCGTTCTGGATTAGTAAGTGTTGATATCTGTGCCTGGACCCCAGTAAGAGAAGCTTCTTCCACAACAGAGACTAGTAGCATTTTTTATTTTTATTTTTTTAAGGGTGGACAGAGATCGGAAGAATGCAAAGAATTAACTTGGCAATCCTCCTAGTGTCACAAGGCCATATTTGTATATAAGGGTATGGTCAGGGGACAGGGATGATACATTTTTTTTGTAGGTCTACTCCAAATTACTAATGCAAAACTTAAGAAAGCACTTTCTACAACACAATTTGTAACCATCCTTTCTGGTTGATTGTGCTTTGAAGGAGTTATTTTCAGACTCTGTTGCTGGAAGCCTGGTTATCACAAAAAGGGGGTCTTTGAAATGTAGGAGGAGTCACAAGAAAAGAGAATGGGGATCTTCCTTGGTATGGGGGGAGGTTTGTTTATGTTGTTTAAATTGCCTCTCCGAGTAACCATAGCATGTCACATGAAGGCAATTTTACATAAATTACACTACTTACGTTGGTATGCTATAAATATTGAATAAACTATTTTCCAGAATGTTGGTTTACAACTCAAAGGACTTCTGGTTTATCAGGAAAAAAATCAGCATTTAAAAGGACCCAGGGACATTTCAAATTTAAAATCTTTCATTTGCTTCTTGAATATCTTTGACAGCAAAGCCTTATTACACTGGTCTTGGAAAGGGAGTGTTTACCATTTGCAGTCCCAATCTCCTTAAAGAAGCTGTGAACTGATATGTTTAGTATCTTGCAAATTTGAAAAAAATGATGAATAAAGAGTACAGTGCTGAAAATGATAATCTGTTTCCCTCCTAAGATGTAGGGATGCAGAAAACTGGAAGACTTCATAAATCACATGTATTACGGAGCATTTAACTTGGAGACTAGCTTCACAATCTGTACTGGGGCCATCGTTAATCTAAAGTGTATTGCCATTTCGGAAATTCAAAGTATAATTAGAATATTTGTCCCAAATTCCCTTCCATTGGATTTATACTAGTACAATGCCATTGATTTCAATGCAGTTACTCCTCACTTACCCCAGTGTAAAAGACAACAGAATCGGACTTGTTTTCTTTAACTGATAAACAAGTTTGAATTAATGAGCCTGATTCTTGTCATTCACAATGTTTAAAGTCAAGGATAATTACTTAAATCAGTGGAACGTCAGTGGGCAAAACTGGTTTAAGTGAGTCAGTGTTTCATTTTACACTCTTAATTCTAATTCTTTCATTCTATTAATTAATTGTAGACCAATTGCGCTGACCCCAGTGTAATATTTTGCCACTCCCAGGTTTTTTTCCCCAATCTGTTAAACATAATTTGAAGACCGCTGTGTTTCACAGACCAGTTATATTTTACAATAATGGTAGATTATATAACACCAACTCAGATTTGATTTATACACAAATTCAGCCTCAGAATGAAATTGGAATGGCTCAGGTTATGAACATTGGTTATAAGAATTGGGGGTTTTGTGCTTATTTAAATACATTTATAGTTGTGTTACTTAGTGCGTATTAACATAACAGCATGCTAACAATAAAAGACTAATTCTGATCCCACCAAAATCAATAAAAGTTTTGCCATTTTCTTCAATGAGTTCAGGATTACACCCCAGTATTGCTACAAATCAGACAGAAGTATGATCCAGCGTGTAATGAACAGGACTCCAACTCTAATTAACTTGGTTCTATTCTAACCTGCCACATATTTCCTTTGTGAAATTGAGTGAGTCCTTATCTCCCTGTACCTCAGCTTTCCTATCTGTAAAACTGGGATAATAGAAAACTTAAAGAGGAGTTGAGAGACTTGGATGGAATTTTCAAAGGGCTTCTATAGTGCTTGCACTTCTTTGAAAAGCTCACCCCTAATTAATATACAACTGTAAAGGAGATCCTGAGATGGCAGGCACTACAGAAGTCCTGAATATTTTTGTACATTATAGTTTGTGATGCATATATTTCAAAAGCTCTTCTCTAAAGTAAGCTATAAAATAATTATCACAGATATGCAATACAATTTCTGAGTAGTTAAAATATTTCTAGTAAATTATCCATTCTGTTTGAAATAATACATGGTTTATTACTTAAATTTGTTTTTCATATCTGCTGAAATATTGAATACCAAATATTTGATATAACCTTTTCAACAAACCAGTTTGGCACAGTTCCTATACACATATCTTATACCCGCTCCCTCTCATCTTAGACTCTCCACCTGTGCAGTGTCTGTTTCTTGAATGTCCTCATTTCCCCCATTTTCCCCAAGCTATCCAACTAACATGACAGAAAAGTTATACTGTCTTTTTCTCTTAAAACAATATCTTTTTAAAAGCCACATAAAGTATAGCTTTCTTATGCCAGCTATCAATTTATGGGTTAATAGAACACACATAATAATGGGGTAAAATACCATGAAAGTACTTTTACCTATGTTTTCAAACTTGAATGTATAAACTAAGGCACCTAAATTCAGATGTAGGCACCCAAATATGTAGTTTGATTTTCAAAAGTGCTGAGTACCAACAGCTCCAGTTCACCTCACTGGCAGCTGTAGGTGTCCATAGCTCCAAGTCATGCCATTATTTTAGGTGCCAAAATATAGGTTCAGATGCCTCCGTTTAGGAACCCAAGTTTTAAAGACTGGCCATATTTGCCTGACCAACAACCAATTGCTTTCAACTAAAAAGGGAACCTGTATCTTCACTGCTAAGAGAACTGGGCAGGCCTTTTGCAGATCTTTATAAGAATAGATGTTTTATCTCAAAACCATTACAACACATGATTGTTAATTTCCCTCAAACACTAGACAACTCACATATAACTTTAGTTACCTAGCTATTCGTATATTCACATTTGTCATTATCTATACTTTATTTTCATAAAAAAACAAAGTATTCAATGACAAGAAACCACAGCAAGGTGCCTTACTGCAGTAGAAATGGGCAGATATGTAGCTTATGCTTATGCTACTGTTAAAGTCACAGTGCCCCAAACTCCCAATGCCTTTAATAAAAGCAGAAACAGGCCGCATGAAAATGAAATGGGGACAGAATATCTTCTAACCATGGAAGAAATGATTTCTATGAACTTTACATTTTCACCTTTCCTTGGCTTATTGCATGAATGCTCAACTCCGAATGCTGAGTGAATAAGACCAGCTGGAGGAACAGCCACTAAGTACAGCATATGTCCCTCAAAACTGAAAGTTTGAGTAACAGTAAATATCTTTCCATGACTTCTAGAAATTATGGAGAAGGGGTGGGCAACTAGCCAGAGGCCATTTAATGTCTTCATAACAGGAATAGGAACCATTCTGCCAAAGATGCAGGAAGCCTGAGAGAAGTACATATGGGCAAAACACAGGAACTGGCATATTCTTGCCTGCCTCTTCCTCCCATATGAACTGGTGACTTGGAACTTGTATTCTGCTAGTGCCCCTTTATCCACCAGCTGCCAATGCAGCTAAGTGGAAGCAACTGAGGAACAATGGACCTCCACAGTCCTTTTTATTCTGTGCTATTTTAAATTCAGCAAGGACCACAACAATCACTTAGGACAATCCCAGAAGATCAAAAATTGTTTCCCTTTATTATGATTGCATTTGTTTCAGCCCTGAACAGACCACCTATGCTATATTTAATTCTTTATCAGTAGAGTGTGAAATAATTTACCAATTATTTTCCATTGATATCCTCTCCAGGAAAAGGAACCAATAAAATAATTGTTTGAATTAATAATATTCCATTCCATTTTAAATCTGAATATTAAACTCAGTCTTCCACTTTTGTTTAATATAAACTGTACTATCATCAAATTTAAGTGAAAGGATCGATACATTCTAAGTTCTAGTTTAAATCAATTGTAATAATCTAATTCAGTCACTATAACTAAGATGCTTGTGAAGACCTGTAGTCTCTAGGTAAATTACTTATTCCCACATTTTGATCAGGTTTATACTCTATTCTGTCTTCTAAGAAGCAGTATTTAAATTGGAAATGGATCATACCGTGCTTGAGGGCATTTTCCCCTTCCCTGCTGTTTAGAAGTATGGTTTTATACTGGCATTATGCCTAATAACTGCCTTTTGGAATTTGAAACTTTTGTGTTGGGAGTTACTCTATTTCATAACTAACATTGCTGCATTTACTGAGTTCAGGGCCACTGACACTCCACTCAACAATGGGATCACAGTTAGGTAGACTTATATTAGTCACCAAAGACAGAAGAAGGGATTATATGATAAAACTTTCAGTCTCTCTACAGTTTTTCACAAAATGGTTATCACTCATGTGATCATTGCCACAGCTGAAGAGAATCTTTATAGCAATAACTAAGTGAAAACTGTAGGAAAAAAATCAGAACTAAGGGTCTTGCCCAATTTATTCAGTGACTGAAAAATTAAAGACATATTAATCTCTAACATGTTTCCACAGTTACTTGCCTAACTTTGGAGTTCTATTTAAAATGACATAAGCAGGAACACAGATGCAAGAAGCAGCAGTTAACAGTGTCTGAATTATAAATGAATAATTCTGTTTTCACAGCAGGGTTTGAACAGTGTACAGTAAATCAAGCTTGAGGCCACAAACTGAACAATAAGAAAACAAAATATTAAATGGCTGCTTATTAATTGTGCACAGTCCATCCTGTGCACTGACTGACACAAGGGTCCTGTGGAAAACAGGAGGTAAGTGTGTAATTAAAGGCCATCATAATGCTTACATGCAAGGGGGATAAATTCAGATTGCACAGGCAACCTTAATTCTGGCAATTCCTAATTTTTAAGAGCTTCACTTTGCAACCTAACTGTTCATTAATATAGTTTACTGTGTATAATATAAAAAACAACAGAGGGTCCTGTGGCACCTTTAAGACTAACAGAAGTATTGGGAGCATAAGCTTTTGTGGGTAAGAACCTCACTTCTTCAGATGCAAGTAATGGAAATCTCCAGAGGCAGGTATAAATCAGTATGGCGATAACGAGGTTAGTTCAATCAGGGAGGGTGAGGTGCTCTGCTAGCAGTTGAGGTGTGAACACCAAGGGAGGAGAAACTGCTTCTGTAGTTGGATAGCCATTCACAGTCTTTGTTTAATCCTGATCTGATGGTGTCAAATTTGCAAATGAACTGGAGCTCAGCAGTTTCTCTTTGGAGTCTGGTCCTGAAGTTTTTTTGCTGTAAGATGGCTACCTTCACATCTGCTATTGTGTGGACAGGGAGGTTGAAGTGTTCTCCTACAGGTTTTTGTATATTGCCATTCCTGATATCTGACTTGTGTCCATTTATCCTCTTGCGTAGTGACTGTCCAGTTTGGCCAATGTACATAGCAGAGGGGCATTGCTGGCATATGATGGCATATATAACATTGGTGGACGTGCAGGTGAATGAGCCGGTGATGTTGTAGCTGATCTGGTTAGGTCCTGTGATGGTGTTGCTGGTGTAGATATGTGGGCAGAGTTGGCATCTAGGTTTGTTGTACGGGTTGGTTCCTGAGTTAGAGTTGTTATGGTGCGGTGCGTGGTTGCTGGGGAGAATATGCTTAAGGTTGGCAGGTTGTCTGTGGGCGAGGATGTACCATCAGATCAGGATTAAACAAAGACTGTGAATGGCTATCCAACTACAAGAAGCAGTTTCTCCTCCCTTGGTGTTCACACCTCAACTGCTAGCAGAGCACCTCACCCTCCCTGATTGAACTAATCTCATTATTTCCATACTGATTTATACCTGCCTCTGGAGATTTCCATTACTTGCATCTGAAGAAGTGAGGTTCTTACCCACGAAAGCTTATGCTCCCAATACTTCTGTTAGTCTTAAAGGTGCCACAGGACCCTCTGTTGCTTTTTACAGATTCAGACTAACATGGCTACCCCTCTGATACTTGTGTATAATATAGTATATTAATAAATTAATGGAGATATCCCATCTCCTAGAACTGGAAGGGACCTTGACAGGTCATTGAGTCTAGCCCCCTGCCTTCACTAGCAGGACCAAATACTTATTTTGCCCCAGATCCCCAAGTGGCCCCCTCAAGGATTGAACTCACAATGCTGGGTTTAGCAGGCTAATGCTCAAACCACTGAGCTATCCCTCCCTCCTATAATGATATCAAATAAATTAAAGAGCACCCCCACACTTCTGATAACAACAACCAGCACTTTAGGTTACTAAGTAATTATTGAAAGTTCTCTGGTTGCTCGTTTTATAGCAGCTATTTCCTGGCACGCTTTCTGAGCATCCCTTTAACTTAGGCAGAGGCAAACAGCTGTTGCTGTTTTGCAACTAATTACTTGATTATACTGTTCACTTTCTTGGATGGTCAATATTAGAGTTCTGTTATGAGTTTACTTCGTAAATCTCAAACCAATAGTATAGTTTCAAAGATTTGTACAGATTTGTAAGGTGTTACTGAAGGGAGATGGAAGGCTGTCCCTATCCAGGCTGTCTGGGGGTTAGTGGAGAAGCTCTTCTCCTGTACTTCACCAGAGGAAAGGGCACCTGGAGGAGGAATGGTGGTCCCTGCCCAGACTGTGCCCAACATAACTAGTTCAGGCCAATTCCTCATAAAATTAATGTAGCCTCCCCAACCACATGCCATTTTAGCCTCTACCTTACCTATATAGCTAACTCAGGACTCCCACTTCAGTACCATTAAAAATAATATAGCATACCACTTCCCCATAAAGTTAATTTATGCCCAGCCCTACATCTCTGCAGGTTTCGATAGATATTACTTCCAAGAGTGTGCCTGCTGCTTTTGCTCTGGGCCCAGCGCCTCTCTCCCCCTTCCCTCTAAGGAGTAGAGTCTAGAGAAGTCAGGCTAGGCTAAGCCAGGCACACTTCACAGGGTGCAGGAAGGGGAAGTAGGAAGTTGGAGGGGATTCCCAGAGTAGGAAGAGCCCAGCTGCTCATTTCCTTCTCCCGTGCCCTCCTGAGAAAAACATAGCAGGCAGCCTGCTCCACCCTCATCCTGCCCTGTGCTACCACCACCTTGTGGGCAGAAGTGTAAGCAGGGGGAGGGTTTGAAGTCCCAAAGTAGGGTTGCCAACTTTCTACGCACACAAAACCAAACACCTTTGTCCCGCCCCTGCCCTGCCCCTCCTCTGAGGCACTGGCCATGCCCCGCCCCTTCTCAGAGGCCCCGCATCTGCTCATTTCACACACATCCCGTCCTCCATTGCTCGTTCTCCCCACCCTCACTCACTCACTCATTTTCACCGGGCTGGCTCATGGGATTGGGGTGCAGGAGAGTGTGAGGGCTCCGGCTGGGGGTGCAGGCTCTGGGGTGGGGCCAGAAATGAGGAGTTCAGAGTACAGGAGGGGACTCCAGGCTGAGGCAGTGGGTTGGGATGCGAGAGCATGTAAGGACTGTGGCTGGGTGTGCTGTCTCTGGCTGGGGGTGTGGTCTCTGGGGTGGGACCAGAGATGAAGGGTTTGGGGTGCAGGAGGGGGGGTCTGGGCTGGGACCGAGAAGTTCAGAGTGCAGGAGGGGGTCTGAGTTGAGGCAGGGAGTTGCAGTATTGGGGGGAAGAGGGCTCTGTCTGGGGGTGCAGACTCTGGGGTGGGGCTGGGGATGAGGGGTTTGGGGTGTAGGATGGGGTTCCAGGCTGGAACTGAGGGTTCGGAGGGCAGGAGGGGGATCAGGGCTGGTGCAGGGGGGTGGGATATGGGGGGGAATGAGAGCTCCAGCTGGGGGTGCAGGATCTGGGGTGGGGAACCTTTTTTCTGTCACGGGCCATTGACCCACAGAAAAAAATCAATTGCGGGACACTCTCCCGCCGGGGGGGGGGGGAGAGGGGCGGGGTGCAGAGGCTCACGGCTTCCCTCTGTAGTAGGGCAAGCTGGTGCTTGTAGCACCAGCCCTGCATGGCGGGGGTGGGCATGATGCTGAGAGCTTACCCTGCTTGTGGCTCCAGCCCTGCCAGGGGTGGGGACACAAAGGCTCCGTGTTTCACCACCACAACGGTGCGATCCAACCTGCCTGGCCCAGACCATTGTGTAAAACTCTGCTATGTGCTCAGATTTGCCACAGCTCCATGCAGTGATGGCTTGTGTTGCATTGTTCCCAGGGTTGTGTTCATCCCAGAGCTCAGGCTGGTCAGGCCCATATCAATGCAAAGGGAATGTAGGGAGTTGGTTTGTTTATAGCTGCTTTTCTTGCCTTCCTCTGCTAGTGGAATCATGAGGTCTACTTCCAGCTTATCCACTCTACACAGCTGACCTTAACTCCAGCTGATTGTTTCACCCTGCAGCCCAGCCAAGTGCATAGGTAATCTGGGAGTGAAGGCAGATATCCACCCATAGTCTAGCCACATAAAGCAACTGGATCTTGCTTGCATTGTCTTAAAGTCACAGTGATGTGCAGTGTGGGATGAAGAATACAGGATTGTGGAGTGAGCGAGAGATGGCCCCTTCTTTTCTCTGTGGGCTCCTTTGTCTTTCCCCTAGGATCCCTATTCAGGGTTGGAGTGGGGAAAAAGAGAAACGGAAAAGAATCTGGGCAAAGAAGGTAGCCCGAATTCCATGGAGAAGGTAAGATAAATATAGGGACAAAAGAGGAAATGGGAGAAAAGAAATCCATATAGGAGAGGGAGAGAGCACTAGTCAGAATATGAATAAATTAGCAGGGTAACTCAAAAAGTACAGATTTTAGGTTAATTAACCTTATTTTATTGTAGTTTGGTGGCACATATATCTCTAAGTCTAGGTTAAGAGGTGATCGTTATAGTAATGCTGCTCTGCAGCTACTCTGGTCCCTGTAGTTATGTGCTCCCCCCACCATCTACTTTTTAATGATTATTTTAGGCTTGTTTTACTTTCCATCCTGTTGGCAGTTTAGTCATTTTTAGAGTGACCTGTAACTGGTTTTAAGAATGATGGCTCTTTTTCTCAATGCAAACCTTTTGTTCCTTCCTTGGTATATAATAAGGTGGGTAGCTCTTTGTGGATCTGCTATTTTCCCTGAGACGTTATTTGCTATTGATCATGCATCCTATGGAGGGGATGTACTGTCTGCTAGTTTAAATAAATAAAATACTAGTTGTATCAGTGCGTGGATGGAGGGGAAGATGAAGTGGGGATGGTGGTAGAGGTATTCCCCTGCCTATGCTGGTGTTCATTCCCATCTCTAGAGCTGCATGAATGTCTTTGGCCCTTGACTCATAAAGATGCTTGTAAAGTGAAAACTTTCCTTTGGTTTGCAAACAGTACTGGATGACATGGATCTTTCCAAACATTTTGTTATGTTACCCTGAACCTTAGTCCTGCACCACTCTGCAAATCTCTCAGCTCTAATATACGTGTGTGTGTATATATGTACACATGGATGTATTTTTTTAAGTCAAAGTATAAAGTCCCACAAATGCATTTAATTTAACTATGTATGGCACATGGTACCACCTTTCTTACTCTACATTTTTGTATAAATCTGGAAACAGATGGATAAAATTCCCCAGTCCTGTTCTTTCACTTCATGCAGCTCTTGATTTAACACCACAAGATACTATTGTGCATTTCCAGCTGAGCATGTTGGCAAGTGAAGGTGCCATGCATAGGTGCCCATCGGATAGCTTTCACCCAGTAATGGGACATATGAGACAGAAAATTGGCTACCCTGGTTTCTCACAGAACTCATAGACAGGTGTACGCCGCAGATGGGCATTTTAGGATGGAACCGAAGGATTATGGGGAACTAGTGTTTATGCTGATATGCCAGCTGCTGATCCAAGAATGACAACTAGTAAAAGCAGCTCTCACAGATTATTCTTACCGCTGAGAGGAATACAACGATGGGAGAGAAAACGATGGACTTCTAATGGTCAGAATATGGGCACATCTCAATGCTGCTCTTTGCTTGTTTTAGAACACATTTTATAACATTTCAGAATTGGATTCACAGTTTTCAATGTCTTTTGAATGTGCTTTGATTCCTGCTGAGTGTTTCTCAGAATGCCATTCCATTCTAAACAAAGTTAGTATTCAAATGATTCTTAGAAGCCCTTAGGAAGTACTGAGGATGGCTTGTAAATATATTAGCAGGGCAAATGTGTATTATAGCCTAAGGCAACAAGTTAATATAACTCTTTATTTAAAAGAAGATAATATCTGTGTACAGTGAACACAGTGTACATTGAATTGTTACAATGCAATACCGGAGGCTGTCAGTATATGACATCTTTTGTTTCTGTAAAGATAATGTTTAGGGAATGACTCTTCAATCACAGAGAGGCAACTTCTGAGAGCAGGGGGAGCTAGAGACTCTCTATATAAAATCTGTATGTACTTTTAGTAAAACTTAGTTCCAGAGCTCCTTGTTTCAGATGTAATTTGTTCCAGTAATTTGACCTGCAGTAAAGCTAGGTGCAAAACTTAATAAAAAATATGTTACACCCTCAGAAGCTTCATCCAGGTGCATGCATGTGCGCTCTCTCTCTCTCTCAGAATGAGAGACACTTTTTCAGATAGACACAGGGCCCGCAGACTCCATTTAATTTAAAATAACATTATGAAACCAGGCTTTTAGGACTAATGTAAGTTAATCTTGCTTTCTAGTTTGATGATACCTTTTGTAGTTATTGACCTTTGCTGACAGTTCTATAAAGGATATAAATAAAATGATCCAAAGTTTCAGAAATGCTTTGGGCCAAAACTTGTGTTGATTTACAAACGCAGGTTTCTTGACTGCAGTGAGTTCACATGGGGTTCAAGTCAGCACAGAATTGTCTTATAGAGCTGTATGAGTCTATAAAAGAGGGGCTAGACCTAAACTGGTAACCTGAGTTAACTTCACAGTTACTGGGATAGAATAAGAGTATTAGTGGATATGATGTCATGATAATTAACTCCTGCTGCCATTGTAAACTGACTACCTTGTCCTGAGCTTTGTAACTATTAGGACTCTTATTAATTGTTCAACATCTTTTGTTTAACCCTATTTAATAGGGAAGCAGAAAAACAAACATAGCTAACGTATTTGGGGATCTGCTGAGTGATACTGACATTTTATTTCACAGGTTCCACAAGATAGTCTTTTTATATATGTATATTAGATAAATAGGGCAACAGTCTGACTTATCCACATATGGCACTCTTGATAGTACTTTAGTGCTGTAGGGGTGGCAGATGGAGTAATTGCACACTGCCTCTGTGGGAAGTAACCTTTAAAAGAAGAATCTAATGCAACATAGAATGTGCTATGATTTTAGGGAACTTCTAACTTAAGTTCCCAGTAGATAACAACTTTCAGTGTTAAGTCTGCTGGACTGTTTAGGTTAGCTTCCTCTAATTAATATAGCTATACAACACTCTTTTGACATTCAACTCCCACTTATGAGAATATTTTTGGGTTGAGATGCTTAATGAACAATTTAAA